>NC_056731.1:1895005005-1895032505 GCF_019279795.1 Protopterus annectens | reverse complement strand
TGCAAAGAGACAGACTTAAGGAAAAATGAAAAAATATATATTTTTGAATTATTTTCCCGTAGTGTTCCTTTAAGAGATGAAAACATTAGTATAATAGAACACAATCTTTATGCACTACTTTCATGATGAACACAGTATGTGGGACATGGTAACAGTTATACAAGTAGTACTCATTATATTAGTCCATACTGTTGCAGTAGTCATGAACTTAAGCCAATCTGTTAATCTGAACTCATATAAACAATCTGTACAGGAAGACTGAATGAAAGTTGCAACTATAGAAAAAGTATTTGAACATTTATTAATACAATGTTGAAGCAAGGTGTCAAAAATAAATTTTCAAATAGATTAAGGCAGCACTACCAAGAAAAAAATAGCAAAATGTTTAAAGCTGTATAGAAGAAAATGTTAAAGTGCATAGCAGTACTGTAAGAACAGTAGTGCAAGAGTGGGAATAAAAGACTTTACAGGTTTGTAGTTACATATAGAACAGAAATGGAGAGAAAGGCATAGCTGGAAAGTGTATTGACATAATATATTGGTTTTAGTCTGCTGTATGGCATGAAAACAGCCATATTTGAGAGGTATGTTATTTAAGTTGCAGTTTAAACCTGAGTAGATTTAAAGTATGTTTTAAGCAGAGTGGGATAGAGTTATATAGTGCTGCATCACTCACTATAAGAATCACCAACTGAATTCTTTGACTTGATTGACATGAGGGAAAATTGCACATCAGATTGTATGTACCTAGCTGGGGAGTAGCTGTGTCAAGTATTTTGTAAGGCTGGGCAGTTATGTTGATGAAGTAGAGTATATGAAGTTACTAATTGTGTATATATACAATGATTTGGTAGCTCTCATAATTACTATAATGCTGCACTGAGAGGAAGGGGATGAAGTGCTAGAAGGCAGCGATTACAACTCTGCTCTGCAGTTGTTCATTTTAAGGCATATTTGACTGTGGCAGGTGGTGGTCATAACCAGAGGCAGTAGTACTCATTTGCCAGTGGTCTTAAGGCCAAATGACACTATCACATTACCTGACATTCAAGTGTGGTAATGACAGCATAGCCTGTGATTATCACATACAAATTGGTGACATAATATAGAGTTATATGTACATTCATCACAGCTTACAAAGGAGTTTGCTAAGTGGCCATATGCTTGTGATTAGTTAGTAATCAGCTGCTGAGGAAGGTGATCTGATTTTGGGTACTGGTATGATTAATATATGCTTAAATCTTTGCATAATGAGGCCTGTTATTTGACTAGATGTGACAGTAGCTTGCAGATCACAGATTATTAGTTTTAGGAATTTATGGTGTAGCGTGATATTTCTTTCCTTACTTTGCAGATCTTTTTAAACTTCCTTATGTGTGATGACTTGGAAGTGAAATGTTGGAAACATAGTAGTGCTGGATGCTGCTGGGGTTGTAGTTTGACAGGGAGTATAAGCTGGATGTGGCAATATACATGTCTAACACAGAAAGGAGTTTAATGATGGCATATATAATTTGATGCAATATGGGTTTCGCTTACTTGCTTTTTTTGTACTTATGTCATTTATTTAAATGTGAGGGAATTCCAAAAAAAAAGTTTGATGTCCTATATTGCACCACATATAGACCTCTGCTGTAGGGTTATTTTGCAATGTTTGCTGCTATTCTTGCTGTTATTTTTTAAGTTCTGTGTATAGGCATTGAACCTTGTGGTTCCCACTTGACTGGCCTTTAATTATCTCCATGCGTTCTCTGTCACAGGTGTGACTTGAGGACAGGAGTTAACTATCAGTAGTACTCTAAACTGAGTAGAAACAACCTGTCTTATGTTGTTGAAGACAGAAAGTATTGAAGAATTAGCCGCCAGATAGATTTGGTACCACTCTTGTGTTTCCAGTTCCATTAGAAATGTATGTTTTAAGGATTGTGAAACAGTCATTATTGATCATTTAACTGGTGTGGACTTTTGGTCCTTGAGAAATCAGTTTTTGATGTGTGGGCAGCAGTCAGAGGAACCTGGACATTTTTCTACGGTTATTAACCATTACTGCCTGCTAAACATCACATCTCCAGCAATAAGGATTTTTTCCTGGTGGGTCAATTGCTTGTTGCAGGAGACCACCATCCATGCAGCCAGTAGTTTTTCTTTAAATTATTTATGGTCCTAACCTCTCCCCTGTGCAGCTATGTAAGTATCCCTAAATGTATGAATATACAATGCTTTCTTCTTAGCATCTTGCACAATGCCACAGCACACACCTCATAAGGGACACCATGCATGTAACGTAGGATCAAGTACATGTCCTGACTACTGTTGCATACAAGATATTCTTCTGAAAGCTGTCCACAGTGTAATGAGTCAGATGACTTCCTTTCCCTAGGACTGGTGAGCTATACTCAGCCTCACTCTTCTTCTCTGGCACATATAGTGCATAACACTCTAATCAAACTCTAGCCCTGAGTCATAGCCTGGACTACATCCCTCTACACCATGGAGCCAGGTTAGTTAGGTTAAATTCTATATACAGACTGTTCTGTATTTGGTGTACTGGAACCAGTCAATTTAAATTAGATCATCCATGAAAATAAGATGATTTCTTATGCAGTACTTAAGAACGTATCATACAATTTCTTCTGAGTTCAACAAAAGAAATTGTGATATGTAGATTATGGCTAAAACAATTTTGGTGTTGGAACCTAATGAAAACTGAGTTAGCAACCAGTATGAGACAAAATTTGCTGCTGAAATACACTGTGCTAGAAAAGACTGCACTTTAAATGCATTTTTTTGTTAGAAATATCACTCCTGTGATTGACTTTAATAATAAATATGACTATTATTAGTACGTGATTCAACAAGGTAGCATTAATGGCATTGTCTTTCATTTTTTCATTATTTTAAATCAATACTTGCAGAAAATAGTAAAAAAAAAAAAAACAACACACAATAAAACCAACATAGACCACTGACTTATTAAAATGTAAGATTACATTTATCATATCAGTGTGCTATACATCAGTTTTCCAGCATTTGTCTCTGCCACTAAGATCTTAATCTGTATCTACTGAGGATCATGGACTCCATCAATAACTTCATTATGATTTCTGCAACTTTGAACAATTCCAAAGACATACCTAACCACTGAACACTTCTATGAACAAACAGTATTGATCTTGGTTCTTTCTGAGGGTAAGGGTGACTCCAAAACAGGCTTTCTATTAAATTACTAGTAATTGCTCCATGAAAATGATTACTCTTGTTAAGGGTTAAAATGAATACTGCATGTTGTTCAGAAAGGCTGGTGTACATGACTGCAAAGTATTGTGTAACAATGGAAACGTACAAATCATTAAGTTTCGTTTTCTAAGCCTAAGGTAGTAATTCTTGTAAATCATATGATAGAATGAAACTTATTCCTTACTACGCTGAAATGTAGATGAAATGATGCAGGTGTATTTTTCAATAAACTTGGCATTTTTCTATTGTATGCTTAGCAGTGGTCTGAGAGATAATGTATATTATCTTGATACATTTTTCTATAAAGTAACCATAGAATCTTTTGTTCAGGGAGACGCGACTTTCTGAGTACTGTCTCCCACATATGTGTTCTTTTTTTTTTTTTTTTTTTTTAAATGAAGTATTTTTCTCTGCTAATGACTGAAGTATTTGATTATTTCACAACAGTTGGTGCAGTGACTTGGATTTTTTCGAACTGTCTAGAACTGCTGCATCAAAAAAATCCCTTTATTGGGCCCTCTGACAGTATTATGTCTGGTGTATTTACTGTTGAGTTAGTTCACAGCTGCACCTTTCTTTTTAAAAATTTCAGTATTGACAGAGCTCAGGTTTCTCCATGTAAGTGCTGCTTTTTATATGTATGTAGGTATAGTATGCAAGTTTTATATTATCATTGTAAGCTTCTTTTACAATGGGAGCAAATGTGGGTACTTTTGAAGAGAGAGAGAGAGTTTGGTCCTCCTGCTAGAGTTACAACACTGTAATATACACAGCTGTGCGTATTTGTATAAATGCCATGAGCTCACTAAAAATGATGACAAATTAATTTTTCTACTTGCAGAAACTTTTGATAAAGACATTCTGTTAAACTTACAAAAACAACTCAGGAAAAAGGTAATACAGTACCTGCCTGATGCTGGTAAGCCTTTAATGCCTGGCAGATAAAATGTAAAGACAGAAAAAGGACTCTATTGTTCGTACAACAAAACCTGTACAGTTGATAGATACATCATTGCTCAATGCAATCACATCACAGTTATGGATGACCCATTAAAATGAGGTTGGGCTTATTAAAGATGCCACACCAGTAGAAATCACTTTTAAACCACATAAACCCCTACCCATGGTGGCACAATATAATTTCTGCAAAAGCAAAATAAAAAATGAGCCAGTCATATTAGCATTGTTACAGCAGGGCATAATTGTCCCTAGTAAAAGTCCCTACAATACACCCATTTTGCCAGTAAAAAGCAAGGAAAGATACCTATAAATGTGTATGCTTGTTAAAAAAAACTATTAAATACATTATTACCAAAATAAATAGCTTCGGTTAAGGGTGCCACCATAAAATTGATAATTCTTTTGATACTAGAGGAAATACTTTTGCTGATAGAGAGGCAAGACAGGCTGCATTGTTAAATCCTGTTCAAGCTTCTTTGTTGCAGCCTATTCAAGTTAAAAACAAATCTGTATCCTTGCAGAAGATATTGCCTTTTCAAAACCAAGCTGATGACTCTAAAAGGGTAAGGTGAATCTGTGATGGCTGCTTCTGTTCCCCATACTCACTTTTGTGCCACCTGAATAAAAGGACAAACATCAACAACCTTTTTACCTCAATTGGCATGGGCTTACCATTTACCTTCCCACCAGGAAAAAATGACTTAATGAAGCAACTTTTAACTAACTGGTATGCGCCCCTTATGCTTCAGAAGTTGTTCAGCATGCTGTAAGTACATGTAATATATGTCTTTCTTTCAACATTTCTAAATCTGCTGCTGTCCCTACACAGCATATTAAAACCTCTACCATTTTGTTGTATTCAATGGAATTTCATTAAATTACCTCTGTGCAAAGTTTATGTATTAGTAGCTGTAGATTTTTTTTCTGAATGGGTAAAAGCATACCCATGTAATAAAAATAATGCTGCCTCAATGGCAAAAAAGTTTTCGTATAAAGTAATACCCTGTTTGGGGTCCATGCTGTATTCAATCAGATAGTAGTACACATTTTACAAGTTAGATTTTACAGCAAATTTGTAAAGTGTTTAATGTACATATTCAATATCATTGTCCACGTAGACCTCAGGCATGGTAGAATGAGAAAATCAGGCATTAAAGACTAAACTAGCAAAGCTCAATACAAAAATAGGGCTAACATGGTCAAAAGCCTTGCCCTTTGTAATATTTATGATCCAAAGTGCAATTAGTGCACCTAAAAAGTTTTCTTCTCATGAAATCCTTATGGAAACACCCTATAAGGATGCCAGCCACACCTCTGCCTGCATCCTTTGACTTGCAAATTGTTAATGAGGCTATGGTTAATTATTGTAAAAAAAAAAAACCATATGTTCTGCAGTGGCCTGATCCTGCCATGTCACAATGTCCAGCCCAGTGACTGGGTGTACATTCGTTCCTGCTCCAGACGGCATGCCCTCCAGCTCCAATGAAAAGGTCCATTCCTACTACTCCTCATTACAACAGCAGCTATTAGACTCAAAGGATCTTCAACCTGGATCCCACATATCTCATGTCAGAAAAACAGTTCCAAATGAAGAAAACCAACCCATTCCTTTCAAACCTCAGCCTTGTCTGATGAAACACAAGATTCCTCTTGTACCAGAAGAAAAACTAGAGTGTGAAAACAGAACTGGTGAGTGACACTGTGGGAACATCAGGAAAAGGACATTTTTGAGTCAGGCAACTAAGTTCTGCTCATGGGAGCTAAACAGCTGCAGCAGTTTTTGTGGAATGTATTTGTAGCACAGCAGCAGGCTATTCAGCACAAAACTACTGTGTGTTTGGACATTTCTGAGGACCCACTCCGACCCCACCCAGCTCACTATTCATGTCTGATTATTGCCTTGATGACGGCAATTATTTTTTTCAGTCTGCTGCTGCATTTTGTGATCCCTGCTGTACTGTTCAATCTTCTGATAAAAAAATGCGGCGACTGGTAACACCCAGACCTAAACAAAAGGTAACAGACTGGTATGCTTCCTTTAATATATGTGATGCTACCTTAAGGATCTATGCAGTGACTTTCAATGTAAGTAATTGCTGGGTGGGTGCAGCAGTCCTGACAGCATACAGCAGCAGTCCTGACAGCATACAGCAGATTGCTATCTAAAATAGTTCTATTAAATATTTCTGAGACCTGTAGGGCTTCATTAAATGAGACTGGAAGAGTGGTAACCATGATGAACTAAATCATTTCCCTCTCTCTGCCATATATAAAAATGCTTTATGTCTACCACAAAATTGGACTAAAAGGGTGGGGTACAGTAACTGTTATAATACAACAGTAAATATATGCAAAGTATTAAATCCAACTGTATCGTTGAAATATAAAGAAAATTTAATGGGAAGAGAATTAGATAATGTTTTGTATGATATTACCAATTGGCAAAATTGCCCCTGACCATATAATCTCAAAAGCAACACTCTATTTAAGCAAGTCTGGAGACTTGTGAATACATCTGATTTAGAAAAGACAGCTATTAGCAAAATGCTGGAATTTAATATCTTTTGCAGTCAGCGACTAATAACAATGCAACACCTCATACAGCGGTACTAGGCAAAATGTGTTATTTTATTTGTGGGAGAAAAGCATATAAATGGCTACAGGAAAGCTGGAGTGAAAGATGTTTTATTGGTTATATAATTCCTGCTATTTAACATACCAACAGCTTACACAGCAGAAACATTTGCAGTGTGCGAGAGAATCCGACTGTAAAAAAATCCAGTTGGGAAAACTGATGCCTCATGGATTCACCATCATGATTTAGAACAAACAGCTTTTAAAGAACTTTCTCATATGGATCTTGGAAATGATGCTATTTCTGGGGCTGGTGTATTACCTGCCTATGATACTGCAAAATGAATTTGATAATTGCAAAAACTTTCTAAACAGTTAAAAGTGTTGAGTAGTGCAACTTTTAAGTCTGTAAATGTGATTACTATTAAGCTGAGTGTCATGTGCACAGTGGTGCTGCAAAACAAAATTGTACTTGATTTTATGCTTGTGTCAAAGGACGGTATGCGCACACTCGTGCATGAAGAGTGCTGCACATTTATTCCTGATAACGAGCACACAATAGCAATTCATTTAAAAAATATCCCAAACGTGGCTGAGCTATCACATACAAAATAAGTGAATGGCTCACAAAGGGCTTGGTTGACATTTGTTTTCAGAATGGGGAGAAAGTATTTTGAAATTTATTGCTATCATTATTTTGGTTTTATGTAAGACTCTGATAACTAAGCTTATTGCATCTCAATCTAATATTTCATCGCAGAATATGCATGTTAGTAATTCAGAAAATGTGCCATTGACTAATCATATAAATGAAGACTATATGGAAAGTAAAATTGAAAAACATGTTTTTTTTTAAAGGTTTTGGAAAAATATATGACAATGTATTTGATCAGGATAAAATAATTTTCTTACAAGTGTGATACTTTCCAAGCATCAAATGGGGAAATGTAAAGCGTTAAAATGAATACTGCATGTGTTTCAGAAAACCTGGTATACGTGAATGCAAAGTATTATGTAGCAGTGGAAGATGCAAATTGCTAAGTTTCATTTCCTGAGCTAGCATTTCTTGTAAGTCACATGACAGAATGAAACTTATTCCTTACTAGGCTAAAATGTAGATAAGAATCAGAATTATTTTTCACTAAACTTGGCATTCTTCTACTGAATGCTTAGCAGTGGTCTGAGAGATAAAGTATATTATCTTGATAAGCTTTTCTATAAAGTAACCATAGAATTCTTTTTTCAGGAAGGCATTACTTTCTGAGTACCGTCTCCCACATGTTTTTTTTTTTTTAATTAAAGTATTCTGCTTTGCTAATGACTAAAGTATTCGATTTCACAACTCTCTTTAGGATCGCTATCTGCAACAATTTCTGAAGTTGAAGATGACCTAACATGAGTAGTCTCTCTAATAACTTTTATGTGACTTGCAGCTTTTTATCTTCTCTTTCTTGTCAAAAATCTCCCTGAGTCCTGATCATATCTCTTGATACAGTTTAATTTACTCTGAAGACTACTTAGCTCTTCCTCATTACATTTCATCGGCACACACCATCCCATTCTATGACTAGAACTATATTATAAGCACATTTTATATCCTCACTCCTTTTGAACATTCACAAGAATTTATTAAAATACAAAATATTCCATTGTACAGATTATATTTCTATAACTTCAAAAGCATTCAACAAATTAAAATAACTGAATATGGGGTGGACACAATAGACAATTTACCATATGGAGATAAGGAGTGTTAGCAATAAATTGTCCTACTTTCTAAAACTACAATTACTTTTAGCTGCCACATTCTTACCAAGGCATAAAGTATGAACAGTGTCACTTCTTTTAATCCTTATTCCCTTGGGAAAGAAGTGTTGAAACCACTCAAAGCAGTGCAACAATTATTAAACTGCAAGCCTTTTGCTAAATTCAAGGAAACACTATTAGATTATTATTCTTCCACCTCATAAATCATTTCCATGTCTACGCACTGAAAGCAGCAGAAAGTCCCATGCCATGGTTTACTGACACAGTGGTATGCATATGAAAAGTAAAAAATGAATACTAAGTCATGACCAAGTATTCAGGCAAAATCAAAAATTATCAATGTACAGATTTGAAAACTAGAATATAGGTTATTTATTAAATTGACAATGACATTAAATTTATCACATCAGTGTTGTGCATTTGTTTTCCAACACAATCTTTGTATCTACTGGGGACCCCCCCAATCCCTACTCCAGCATTTCGAATATCATCTCTAATGTCCCTTGCAATGAAAGTGGCAGTTCTATTTATCTAACTTGAAGACTTTAACTGATCCTACTGAACAATTCTTACAACAAATTGCATTGATCTTTGCTGCTTCTGAGGTACCACAAAAAGGCTTATTTTTAAGTGACTAATTTTATCTAGAACACTGTCTGAAGCTGGGGAAGAACTGACATGCTACTAGTAAAGTTTCTAACGATTTTATAGGACTTGCAACTTTTTATGTTTTCCTTATTTTCAAAAGAAATTTTACTTCCAAGTGCATGCATTACAAGTACATTCTATGACTATTAAGTCATGTCAGAGGGACAACGGTCTACAGTGTTGGTTGTAGAAGGTTGGACACTCAAAGCAAGAATATACAAAACAGTAGATTAACTTTGAAAAGTGTACATAGTTTAACTGGCGCATGATTATATGAGCCAACATCTAAAGCCTTGGCAGGGAACATTCTATTGTTGCTGGGAACAAGCCATCCTGCTCCACCTGACATGGAGAAAAAAAAAAACACAACCCAACTCTGAACTATGCATGGGCCACAGTAATATAGAACGGTAGTTCCACCAGGGAAATACCTATAAGATAATATAAACAGGCATTAGTAGGATGTTTAAATGAATTGGTACTAAGAATTGGTCTGTGGAACTGTAGCTTTTAGGGAGAAGCAGACTTAACTGTATGAAATATCACACAAACAAAAAATAGCGACTGATCCCTTAACAGGAAATGGAAATTATGGGCACCTTTTAAGGTTGGGGGTAAACCTAGTTATGGCATAAGTCTTTTGGGCTGATGTTACACAGGCAGAGTTGTTGTGGGCTGCAGGACCTGCATTCCAAATTGAGTCCAGAGATCATAACTGTGATCCTTGGAATTGCTGAAATTTAAGTTAATATTATATAAAAGGCAGGGATGTGGGAGATGGAGCCTTGGGGGTACAGGATGGGTGAAACAGCTATCAATCTATCTGGTATAAGAATAGAATCCACAGCCTTTTGCACCAAAGGCAAGTGAGCTAACTGTTGTACCAATGACACAAACTTCTCTTTTTTTTTTTTTTTTTTTGTCTAACAATATCGCACTTTAACTTTTGAAAGGTCAGGGTTTGCATTAGTGGACCTCACACTTCCAATCCGAATCCACGTTTACTTTAGTGGCTACTTAGCCATCCAGCAGTAAAACTCCAACAATGGTCTAGTAGTTTGTTGTGGTGAGTTGATGCTACATGCAGACTTGCAACTATTGGCAGGACTTGAATCCCAACTCTACCTAGCCATCCAGCAGTGAAATTTAAAGTGATTCAGTACTTTATTATAAGGGGGGGGGGCGATGCTACCCAGAAACTTAAGAGTTGTTACAGGTTGCAGGACTTGACTCTCAACTATAGTTGTTGTTTAGAGGTTACTTGAACAACCCTCCCTCCCTTTCATAACTCAACAAACTGAAGGCAGCAGTTTAGCTAGTACCGAGTGCAATCTTTAGGCTGGTGTTCCATCCAGAAACACACACAATCACAAATATTCTGGTGTGTAATTTTCTGACAACGGTAACATGTTAACAATTGCTTCAACATACCTTCTAAGATGGCTGCACATTGAGTAATGGCTTAATTCTAGCTCTTAGCGTGAAAACAGAAACTTGGCAGAGAATGTCATTGCAACTGTATTTTTGAGTATATTTCAGTAAGTGGCTCTGCACTGCCTAGATGGTCAGGAAAAAAAGAACTACAAAGGACTTGAAGGAAAATCAGCTAAAAAAGATGAGGGGAAAAAACACTTACTGGGAAAAGTACTGCATTTGTGCAGCAAAATGCAGTGCAAGCTACACACATGACTTTCAGTAACCTAGAGGAAAGTATAAGACAACTGCAGACACCTGATTAAAATAAATGGAACACTGATGGAGTATAGCAACTCGTACAACAAAAGGTTGGATAAAATGGAAAAAGCTTCATCAGATATTCAGATGAGGTGATAAAAATACAAAACTTACAGGTCAAAATGAAGAAAAGACTGTCTGAATAGGAGACTGCACAAGAACAGATGTTTCAAAAACTAACAGAATTAGAGGACAGAGCACTTAGGGAAAACCTGAGATTTTCTGCTGTACCAGAGAAGCTGGAAGAAACATACTGTATTAATGTTATGAAAGCACAAATAAGCTTTCATAAGGTCTCTGTATGAAAGGGCTTGAGAGATGTCCCACAAAGGGATTCACTGATGGGGAGTACCTAGCCCTAGGTACGAAAGGTAGACCTGGTTCCGAGGATACTGATGGCACCAAAGAAAGGGCCATCCCAGAGGGAGGGACTGACACCTGGGTGGTCAGTTCCATAATTGCGACAGCAAAACATTCAATACACTTATAGTCGTTGCCACCAAAGTCAGTACCGTAGCATCTAAAGTGGTTAGCTTCAGTTCCTCACAGAGTGCGATGGAACCAAAGATTTAGGTCTCTTCAATACTGAAGCTGAAAGGAATGCTGGCACCGAGAGACACCTCTTCTTTCCATGATGCACTTTAGAGGAAGGCACTTTCGTCCTGAAGATGGCAAAGAAATTTTCTTGGCTGACTGGACAAAGTCTCATCAAAGGATGTTTTAATTAGACCTTTAAGTATACATTTATTCTCTCTCTCCACGAGGGCCTAGTGACTAAAAGCTTGACAAATAGCACAATCCTCTTGCAAGTGCACTGGGCCCAAACAGTAGACACAAGCCATATGCTCATCAGAATTGGGCATTTTCCTCCCACAATCATGGCACTGCTTAAATCCCATAGTACCTTTACCTTTGTCTGCAATCTTGACTAGATACAAAGACAAGTCTCAGAAACCACACACATGCAGTGAGAAAGAAAAAAAGAGAAGGAAGACCTACCTGCCAACAATGGTAGGCCAGAACTACCAGAAGGTAGAAAGGAGAAAGTATAGGGCTACCAACGATGGTAGGAAAGGTACCAAAGGGTATGAAGGTTGGAAGGATAGACACTCACAAAAGAAACTCAGAAAATCACTTTATATAAATGCAGAGAAACTACCAACAATGGTAGGCAAGAATATCAAAGTGTAAAAGAGAGTGATACAAGCAGAAAAAACAGGACAAAGAAAAGTATTAACTCAGTAGGTTAAAAGAAAAAAGCAAATGAAGGAAATCTGAAACAAAAACAATTAAAATTTTACTTAGTTCTGAGAGTCTCAGTTAATGTGTCCAATGAAGAAGAGTGGCAAACGAGATCAGAGGCAATCTAGAGAGGGGCACTCTGAATAGGGACTTGTCTTGAGAGTTTTTGGTTCTCACGATCTGTTAGAAGAGCTGAGCCAGTGCAGAGAGTCAGAGTCCCATAGGTCAAGTATAAATGAAGATCGACAACATCAGATGTAAATCTTTCTCAGTGATTTTTTAGTAGTAATAGGGATAGTAATGTAAATAGGTCTCCTGTTTTTTTCTTTCCCCCTTCTGTAGGTCTCCTGTTTTTTTTCTTTCCCCCTTCTGTCTCCTTGTTCAGTTTTAAATACATGTAGGCACTGCAATGCAAAAAAGAAAAATCTGGTTAAAAGAGCATGACAACAGAAAGCTTAGTGTGCTTTTAATCATTCTTGCATAGGGGAATGGCTTGATTAAGGCCCCTAACTTGATCTAGTAGGTTTTAAGTGAAAGCATGTAAATGAAAAAGAATACTGAATATTATAAGGCATTTTTCTAGTTAATAAATGTATGCTAACAATTTTGTATCTGGTCATTACTCTAGCAGACAATCTGATAAAATGAAATGGTTATGAGATGATGTTTTCTGAAAGCATTCAAGTGTTTTCCCAGTTGAGAAAGCTATAAAAATAAGACCAGACAGCACTTAGTAGAAGCACAGGCTGCATCATGCGTCTTAACATGGATGACCTTTCTTTTAGGTTAACTCAAGTCTGTGTGTGGCTGTCCATTTGGAACATTTTTTCTTATTAGGAGGGTAAAACATTAATATTTGAAGATATGCATAAGTTTTGTGTGATATGTTAATAGGTTTTAGGGGCTACTGGGGGTATATTTGTCTTTTTGTTTTAGGGCTTTCAATAAAACAAAGTTTTGTAAGATGTGACATAGGCTCAATGGACATAACAAGAAGCAACTGTATCAAAGATCAACCTGCAAGCAATGCATGCAACACAAAATCTGGAACTAGGCATTTAACAAAAAAGCTGTTGTACTTATGTGGGAATAACTTTTTAAGACAATGATGATTTCTGTAATGTCTTTAAATGTGGTCTCACAGATAAATATAAAAAAGAGTAGTGAACTGTATTAAAAATATAGAGTACAAATATCTATGGTACAGGAGAGACACTTGGAAAGAAATGAACATGCGAATTTGGTAAAGAAAGGTTTTCAGGATGGTTATTCCATGGAATACCTAGGGCAAAGGAACAGAGGAGTACTTAAATTAATAGCAAGAAGAGCTCCAATACTGATAGAGTATAAAAATGATAATAATGGCAGACGTAGTACTAAGGGGCTACTGGCAAGGGAGGTGGATTACACTGGCATGTATTTATATTCCATCTAAAACTGCTATAATGGAGTTTAAGAAAATGCTGGGAGAATTATTCATCTTTCAGCAAGGAATATTACTTATAGGTGGGGACTGGAATTTGATTTGCAACAGTAAAAGTATATTTCTTCTGAAAATATAGCTAGGGTGTGGGATAAAATTAAAGTACAATTTAAAATTAGGGTGGAAATAAAAGGAATAGAGATGTGTTTAAAATGTAAAAAGAATTTAGAGGGACTGACAAATGTTAAACTACTGGAAAAAAAGGGTGAACCCCACAGAACAAGAGGTGCAACTGCCAAATGGGAAATAAGAGATTAACTCAATAATATGCATGAATTTAGAAAGATTGCTATTAAAAACTGATTTTGATAACTCCAGAGCACAAAAACTTTTAGCATAACAGCTCAGGCAACAGAAAGAAAGGGCTGTCATCAAGCTTAGGGAGCCTATAACAAGGAAGATAACAAAAGATCCTGTAGGCATTAGAAATATTTTGGAAATTCTATGAACGTCTATATTAAGCAAAGAAATAAGGAAATCAAGAAAAGGTAGAAAGGGAAATGTTTACGGAAGAATTAAATATGCCAAGGTTAGAGGTAGATGTTTTATGCTTAATAAAAGTTACTAAGTTCCATGGCATTTCATAGTTTTTTTTTTTTTTTGCTGCCAGAGTAACCACTACCTGGACCTCTTTTTGTTCATGATTATAAAGTGTTTATGTCTATAATGGCTAAAAGAATAGCAACAATTATGCCAAAATTGACAGATGTGGATCAATGTGGTTTTGTGAAGGGAAGGCAAACATGACAACATTAACAGAACATTTATGACCTAGAGGGAAGCATAATGTAGGAAAATACCATTGTTGTAATTGGGTCTTGATGCAGAGAAAGCATTTGACAGAGTAAGCTGTCAATTTATGAGCAGGACATGGGAAGCATTTGCATTCCCTGATACAATTATAAAGTTGATGGAGGATATATGAGAGATCAGAGGCAAAAATTACAGTGGTTGGGTTCCTCTCTGAAAAATTCTGCTTGAGCAGAGGCACCAGGCAGGGTTGTCCTTTCTCCTTTATTTGCATTATATTAGAACCATTGGCAAATACAATACAGGACTCAAAAACTCAAGGATATAATTGGTGGTAGTAAAAAAAAAAAAACTGCCTCTATTTGCAAATGATATTATTTTGCACCTGATAAAACCAGAAAAGGACATTACAGTATTGTGGAACATTTTGAGATGGTTTCAAATATTTTTGGGATACAAAATTAATAAAGCTATAACAAGAAAAACCCTTACTTATGTGGACATGATAAAATGAAGTATTTAGGAGTATGGACTAAAAATGATTTGGGTATGGCAGCTAAGAAAGTGTGAGAAAAGACTAAACAAAAGATAACAGTTACATGGATAGCAAGATACAAGCAGTTAAAATGTTTTTAGTCCCTTTAGTCTTGCACAGAGGTCAGGCATATTTTTATCAGTCGGAGAAGTTGGGGACAGCAATTAATAAAGAGCTGAAGGATTTTATCTGGGAGGAGAAGACTCAAGTGGGATAAGCTGATTTTTCCAATAGATCAAAGTGAATTGGGATTGCCCAATCTGAAAATGTATTTCAGAGCTACACAGTTAAGGCTAGTATAAATAACACAAGCAAAAACTAGGAAATGGATGATGATGAAACAGGGGGAAGCTCAAGAAACAAGGAGAGACTGGGTTTTGGATGCAGACCTTTAAGGAAGATATGAAAAGAATGTTCTGTATGATCACTGTTAAAATAGGAGAAAGTATTCTACGAACTAAGCCAACACAGGAATGGAGAAAGGAGAATCTGCAGATAGGGATGACTGAAACTAAGGATACTGACAATAGGCAAGAGGGGGCTGGAATTTATTGGAAAAAACTGGCAAAGGGAGCAAACTAGAGTGAAAGGTAATAGAATGGGAATATGCCAAGAATTTATTTGGACTGCAGGTTAGAGATCACCTTCCTTATCAAGGATTAATATCGGAGTATAGGCAAAAACAAAGAAATAGGGGGGTCCTAAATAAAAGGCCAGCACTGGTAGAGTTTTAGTAGAATCTCGAACAGAAGCTAATGTTAAAAAGGAATAATTATCAGAGCATACAAAATATTGCACAATAACTATAAGAATCAGTCAGAGGCAGTTAGCAAGGATTGGTAAGATACGATTGGATAAGCAATTCACAAAGAAACAATGGAAGGATATTTGTCTACCAAACACACAAAAAAAATCTAGAAGATTTAGGATTTTTGCTTGGAAATGTTAACATAGATATTTTATACCCCAAGCAGACTCCAGAGAATTTTTTCTTCAGGTAGACAGCAAATGTTGGAGGTATGATGGGGAAGAAAGAGGTAACTGGGAATATATTTTCTGAGAGTGTAATGAGTTGGCACACTTTAAAGATTCCCTGCAGACTACTTTACCAGAGATACTGGGTGAGCAAATTGGTTAACAAGGCAAATGATTTTTTCTGAGCTATGATACAGAATTGGAATCGTCTAGACATAGTAAGGCCTTCGAGTCCAAGTAGGATGGCTGACAAAGCAATTACTAGAAATGGAAATGAAAGTCTAAACCAACTATACTAGAAATAGTGAATATAGTAGCAGACATGTAACAACTGGAATTAGGATCTCTGGGAAAGTACAGTTGTGTAAAATCTTATAATAATGGTAGATGTGCTTCTCTTCACTGTTGCAGTATTCATTATAATAGGGATACCTTGCTAAGGGCAGCCTGATGTCCGACCAGTATACCAAAGAATTTAGGTAGCTCTAAGGTATGCCATACATCACATGTATGCTCCTCACAAAACCTAGGGCATAAGCGTGACATCCAGCTGTACCAACCTCAGAACTGAGAGCCCCAGTAAAAATGCCAGTCCAAGGAGAAAGGTACTGAGTACATCCAGAAGAGAAAGACCGGAGGGAGGGGGGTGAATACTGCAACAGCAAAGAGAAGGATAACTACCGTTATGGTAAGATTCTACACAACTGTATTTGTCTTTCCACTTCACTGTTGCAGTATTCATTACAATATTGAGTGCCAAAGCTCAAGAGGAGCAGGAGGAGGAAGGACCAGCAGAGCTCTCTAGGAAGCCATGAAGGAAGGCCCTAGCAAAACCATCTCCAGCTCTGGAGATTCCATCTAACTTGTAGTGCTTGATAAATGTATGTACAGAAGTCTAGGTAGCTGCCTCAAGAATATAATTAGTATCCAAACCTTTGAAAAAACATGAGAAGAAGCCAGAGCTCTAGTACCATAAGCCTTAACAGAAGAAGGAAGGCTCTTACCATGAAAGGAATAACAAAAAGAAATGGCTTTAGAAATCCAAGAAGAAACAGCCTGCTTGGGCACACCCATGTGCAGCACCTTCTCACTGGCAGATTGGGAAGAAGGGAAAAAGTGGGCAAATGAATAAACTGATTAAGGGACAACTCATTCACAACCTAAGGCATAAAAGGATTAGTACACAGGGACACCCTTTCCTTATGAAAGGAAAAAGGAGGACAAACCATAAGGGGATGGAGCTCAGACACCCATCTGGCAGAAGTAAGGGCTAACAAAAGTACAATCAACAGCAATGTTGCAAGGCTCATAAGGAGCCTGGGTCAATTTTTCTAAAACAAAATTAAGATCCCGGGGGAGGAGGAGGAACAGGCTTCCTGTGAGGCCTAATATGAAGAACACCTTTAAGAAATTGTTTAGAACCTAAAGGTAATAAAGGCAGGCAAGCAGAGATTGCTGATAAGTGGGCACTAACAGAAGAAAAAGCCAACCCAGCAGTGAGCAATTCATAGAGATAAGAGAGAACCAAAGGAACATCCACAGAAAGTGGATCCAGGTTATGACAAAGACACCAAACAGAAAATCTCTTCCATTTGGATAAGTAGGATTGCCTAGTATTGGGATTCCTGGCCTCCTGCAGGACATTTAGCTCGTCTTCAGAAAAAAAAGGTGTCTATGTGGAATCAAAAACATATCACCCACAGTGCCAGAAGAAGAGTGGACAGGTGGCGATGGATGAGAGATACCTTTGTCTTGTGTGAGGAGGTCCACCCTGAGGCAACTTATGATTACTGCCCTTGGCTAAATGCAGAAGAGGGAACCAATGCTGTCTTGGCCAAAAGGGAGTCACCAACAAGATTTTGAGAGCATCCTGTTGAATTTTGAACAGGACTTTTGGAATGAGGGAAAGGGGAGAAAATGCATAAGAAAAATCCCCTTCCAAGAAAAAGAGAAGATCCACCTTCAAAGCCAGAGGGCCTGGGACTCTGGCAAAAAATAGAGGACACTGTCTGTTGAGAGAGTAGAAAAAAAATCTATTTGAGGAGTACCCCACTGGTGGAAAATGTCCAGAAACACATCCCTGTGAAGCATGCATTCGTGGAACTGAGTTACAGACCTACTCAGAGAATCTGCCAAAATATTTTGACCTGAGGGAATCTAAACAGCCTGAAGTGCCACTTGACAGTGGATACAGAGCTCCCACTCTAGCAGTGCCAAATGGCAAAGACAATAAGACCTTGTCCCCCCCACTTGTCTACATACCACATAGTCTGTAAACACATTGGCAGGTTCTGGGGAGAAGAGAGGATGAAAAGCCTGAAGAGCCAGCAGAAGAGCTCTCATCTCTTTGAGATTGATGTGTTCTTTCTGTTGATGAGACAGCCAGACTCCCTGCACCTTTAGGGAGCCAAAGACTGCTCCCCACCCCACATCTGAAAAGTCTTTGAATAGCTTCTGAGGGGGAAGAGGTGGATGAAAAGGGAGCCGATTTAGAATCAACTGCTGAATCCATCACTGAAGTTCTTTCCTGAGGCAAGTCAGGACAGAAACTACAAATTCTAGGGGATAAGCAAGTTGAAGCCAAACTGACTTCAGAAAGTACTGAACCTTTATCATGGGGTCTACATTAGATGCACGAAAAGACTTTAGCGTGAACGCTCACATGAGCAAAAATGACAGGAATTGAAACCGTGATTGTGGGTTGTGTTACAATGAGGAGTGGGATATTTGCCCTTTCTTCACTGTAGTGTGACCTCATAGTTAGAATATATATTTAGCAGGGGGGTGTGGGGGGTACAGCCCCCCCACAATGGCAACTTCGATTACTGGCATTTTCGCTCATGTGAGCGTTCATGGTAAAGTCTTATAATACAGACCCTTCTCATGTGGGGGTTTGGCCAGAGAGAGCATAGGAATGGCGGAGGCCATGAACCCCAGAGCTCTCAAATTCCCTGGCTGTTATTGAAATCAGACTAAGAAGAGTTTGAAAAAAGGAAATGAGAGTCAAGGCCTTGGGGAGGCAGGGATACCAGCATAGGCAGAGTCTGGATCCTGCAGCTCAGAAAGTTAAGACCCTGAGGAGGAGTCAGAAAGGACTTTTTGAAATTGATAGTGAACCCCAGGCTTTGCAGAAGGAAAATGGCAACATGGAAATTTTGCAATAAAGTCTCTGGACAGGATGCCTGAAACAGGTTGTCGTCCAACTAGGGCACGACTTGTACCCACTTTAGCCTGCAAAAGGCAATCACAGGAGTGAGGCATTTGGTGAATACCTTTGTGGCTGTAGAAAGGCCAAAGGGCAAAGCAGACAACTGAAAATGCGAGGAAGCAACAAAGAAATAGAAAAACTTTCTAAAAAGGGGATGAATTGAGATATGGAGATATGCATCCTTGTGGTCCAGAGACACCATATAAGCATGAGGAAGCAAAAGAGGGAACAAAGTCTGAATGGACAACATCCAAAAACAGGGAACATTCAGAAACCTGTTTAGATGAAAAAGGTCTAGAATTGGTCTCCATGTAACCTCATTCCTGGGCACTATAAACATTCTGGAGTAATCCTCCCTCCCCCTTTGAGACATAGGAACCTCTTGAATAGTACCCCAAGTCAAAAGATCTCGAAGCACCCATGCAAAGGACAGCTGTTCCTGAAAAGCTGAGGAATTTCAATAAAAGGGGAAAAATATTTCCAAACCATGAAATACCTCTGGTGGATAATGGAGAGAACCCAGGAGTTCTGATTTAACTTTAACCAAACAGGGAGAGAGAAAGGCAAAGAGGAAAATGGCTGGTAAGGATAGGAAAAGTCCAACAGCACCTGATTTACCAGGAAAAGGAAACTTCTGGGGCACAGAAGTCTGAGTAGCCTTAGCAAGAGGAGCCCGCTTCCCACCTTTTTTTACCTTTGGGGAGGGTGAGACCACCTACTAACCAAGGTTGGCTTATTAGGGCAATTTCTCTGAAATTTAGGTACATAAGAAACACACATGTTTATGTTCCTGTAAAGCCTTACCCTTACCCTGAAGAAGCTTAAACAAATCATCAGGAGCTAGCAAACAGTTGTTTATTATCTAGAGGAGCATCCATTTACTTAGCCTTAATATCATCATGCAAAGGTTGCAACCAAAGCCAAGAATATCTCATTACAGACCCAAAAGCAGCAGCCCTAGAGGAAGCATCTGTTGTGTCATAACTACATTTAATGGAGCAGCAAGCCACCTAGGAGAAAGTCCCTAACATTGAAAGGGCAGAAGTTTTCCCCTCAGAGTCTGGAAGATCAGAAATCACCTGACAAGCCTGGAAAAGAAGAGCCAACAAAGTACCTGGATATACGGTCTGATAACTGACAGCCCTAAAAGCTAAGGTAGAAGAGGTATAAAACAATTTACCTAGCCTTTCCATTGTTCTGCTATCTTTATCAGAAGGCAGTAACTTTGGAGAAAGAAGCAATTGAGATGGCTTGTCAGAAGCCACAGACACCACACCGAGGGATCAGCAGAGGGCACTCCTACAGAAATGTACAGTCCTCAGACACCCTATAAAACCTGTCAGGGGGCTGACAGACAGGAGCCTTAGAAGCATTAGAAAAAGGCATCCAACACAGGAGGAACAGCAGAAGGTCTGGGACAATCCATCTACAGGAGCTCATAATACCTTTTTTTGCACCTCAGAAACTTGAGCACAACCCCAATTAAAAAACATCATCCTAGAGATCGTGTCCCCCAAAGAAATCTCCTCAAACGGAGTATCGGGACTAGTAGAGTCCTCTTTCTCAGACCCATAATCTAAAGGAGAAGGAATCTGAGAGGAGTAAGCAAGGGATTCCTCATATGAATCCACCTCCTCCTCACAGGAATCTTATCCGGGTCTCTTAAGGGGAATAGAGGACCAAGGGGGGCTTGAACAGAAACTCCCTGAGGAGGTTTTACAGCCATCCAAACACTAAACCCTTTGAGTGAAAGACTGCCATTCACTCTGTGGGTATTTAGGGACTGGAGAAATATCCTTAGTTTTATATTTTTCTTTAAAGGAACATCTGCCTTATAAAACTTAGAAGTCTCTGACCCCAGATAGCATTCAGTAATTGTAGTTGGGACTTCTTCTCTGACCAAAATTTGAGGAACACCCTATGCCTCTTGGAATAAATCAGCCACAGTTCCCTCTGAACATCCAAAGTGAACGTCTGCAATGCTTCCAAGGACATGCCTAAGGTTGGATCCCCGCCGGTCTCCAAACCAGCCATGGCAGAAGAATCCAACTATGGTGCTAGGTGATCCTCCGGGCTTTCACTCGCCTTGGGAGAGGTGTCTGGCGGAGGCTAAGCAGCAAATTTCTTGGCCGGCTTGTTCACAGACAGCTACCCTCGGAGTGGGAAGTTCCTTCCATTGTGTCTTTAGCTAGGAGCTCAATACATTGATTCTCCAGATATACAGCCAAAGAAGAAAGGCTACTATGTAGGGTCTTAGGAACAAAGGTCTGACAAATTAAACAGGACATATAGTTGTGGAAAGCTCTGAGGCAAAACAGGCACTGCTCATGATGGTATTTATGGGGAATCGGTCTCCCACATTGGCATTTACCCTTCTTGGATGACAAGAAACCCCACAAGCAGCAAAAAAATAAAAAAGATAAGAAAAACCTCAGCAAGGCACTTATCTGTAATGCCTTGGCGAACCAAGAACTGAATGCGCATTCAGATCGATGATCAAAAGATGGCGTTCGGACTGGCAGCAAAGTAGTTCTGAGGATGGTACATCCAGACATTACCTTTATGCCCTACATTACGAGAAGAGCATACGTCTGACATACAGTGTACCTTAAAGCAACCTAAAGGCTTTGGTATACTGGCTGGATGTCAGGCCTCCCTTGGCAGGGGACCCCAATTGTAATGAATACTGCAACAGTGAAATGGAAGGACATCAATGCCTACACAGGAGGAATGAGTTTTAGAAGAGGGCAGCATTTGAATGAGTTATGTAAGGTTTGACTGACAACAACTGGGTAGATTATGTCAGCATGGTCTGTGATGTAAAATGCTTGCAACTAAGATTATGTCAGCATGGTTTGTTTCCATTTATATAAATGTATGACTGCCTATGTTGTAAGTTATAATTTAATAAAGATGCTGTTTGTTAAAAAAAAATTGCGTCAACATACCACTAATAAATGTATTTATTTTTTATAAAATTCATCAGGTTTTGCAAAAGTTAAGGTCAAAGTCAAAAAAAATAAATAAATAAATCAGGCTTACAAAACAGATCACTTAAAAGGGTAAAGAAACTCCACTTAAATGATCAAACATCAAGTTGAACTATAGTTGAGCTCTAGCCTTCATACCTTTGGGGAAATAACATTAGTCTGCTCCTCCCTGCACAATTGTTCCCGAGGTCTTTTCAAGAATGAATAGTACATCATCTCCCTGTACGATTGTTCCTGAGGTCTTTTCAAGAATGAATAGTACAGCTACTGAGGATGCTGTGAAGTTCTTGCTTACAGACTCTTCTAAAGATGGGAAGTATGCTTTGAAGACGACCATTATGAATTCAAGCTACGTAACATTTTATAATTTCAGATGAAGCCTCTTCTGCATGCCATCAGTTTTCGCAAAGTTACCACACACAGAGCATACCTATCATATTTCCTGGAAGGCAGCACAACTCTCCTTCTGTGTAACCTAGATTCCATCTAAGGCATCATATTCCAGGCATCATAATCATAACAGAGTTTCTGCTTCATATAACTATAACTCACTTCTTCTTGAGCAAACTGTGCATAAAGAAATTCTGGTGGATATGTGTGTATACACGTGTCTGTATGTGTGCGCGCATATATATATATATATATATATATATATATATATATATATATATATATATATATATGTATAAATGGGTCTACTTCATATGATCGAAACCCATTTGATCGAAGGTTCATTTGATCGAAAATAAGTTATGTACCTAACATAACGTTCCATGTTAGTTGTCTTCATCTCGCCTTCTTTCTTGCTGTTTGGGATCGGTGCCGATCCTCGGCTCCAACTCGGCCATCTTCAACACCTCGAGAGCTGTTTACTGGCTCGAGGCTACCCTTATCCCATGATGCCTAGCAATACCTACCCAGATCTCGTTTGAAATAGCTAATCCAGACATAAGAAAGAAACCAGTTATCAAAAAACTGGTTGTTCCATGCATGCTAATATGTAGAATAGGTTAGGAAGCCCTGGCCAGAAGAATAACAGTAAAAGAATACTCAGCCAATGAAAAAAGGAACTCCTCTCAGTCCACTAGGACGGGGGACAGAGGGAGGGATGCAAAAAAGAAAGCGAGATGAAGACAACTAACATGGAACGTTACGGTAGGTACATAACAATGTTAAGTTGTCTATCTCGCCTTCATTCTTGCTGTTTGGGACAGTGTCCCTAGCACCTAACACCCTGGGTGGCTCAGACTCTTCAGAACAGTGGAACCAAAGTCAGCTCTGCTCCGGGAGACCATATCTACCTTGTAATGAGAAATAAAGGTATGAGGGTCACCTTGGAAATTGGGAGACATTGTTTGTTTAAGGCATAAGAAAGGAATAATTGGTCTGACATTCTTATTTCTTTAGTTCTGTGCAGGTAAAAACTCAATTGTCTACGAACGTCCAATTGGTGAAGTTTGTACTCTGCCTTGTTGCTATGATTTGGGAAGAACAGAGGGAGATCTATACATTGGTTTAAATTATTTTCTGTGCAGACTTTTGGAAGAAATGAAGGATTAGTCCTCAGAGCAACTCTGTCCTTGTGAAACACCAGCTAGGGAGGATGAACACATAGTGCTTGAAGTACTGAGACATGCCTAGCTGAAGTGATAGCTACCAGAAAGAGCGTCTTCCAAGACAGAAACTTGATGGAGCAGGATGCTGCTGGTTCAAAAGGAAGCAGAATTAAGGAAGTTAGGACTAAATTAAGGTCCCAAGGGGGAGGGGGTTCATAGTTTAGTACTAAGCTAACTGCCCTTGCGAGCCATTTTAAGCCTATCCAATTTGCCCGTGTGAGACTCAAACCCTACACCTTGTGTTTGTAAGGCAAGCACCTTAGCCATTAAGCCACCCTCCCACCCAGGGATCTCTCAATGGAGGTTTAAGAAGAGATGTTCCTCTCAAAAACACTTTACAGAGCTTATAAGACCTATGTTAGCATTTGACAAACCAATATGAAAATTAGAAATGGCCGCTAACTGTACCCTAATAGTAGCGGAAGTGGCCCCGGAGTGAAAGTGAAACAGCTGTGACAGGAATTCCAGAATTTCGTGAACCGGGGCTGAGAAGGCGTCCACATTCCTAGACTCTGCCCAACAAGAAAAACTTTTCCATTTGCTAGCATGAGTTTTTCTAGTTGTAGACTTACGAGAGGAGACAATAATCTCACGGACTGCTGGGGAAATGCTGGGAAGCCTTGCTAAGGTTGGAAGTGGAGCAACCAAGCTGTGAGCTGGAGAGTTTGGAGGGATTGATGCAACCCACCTGATTGATGAATCAGATCATCTGGAATTGGGTCCAGAGTCCAGGGCTGATCGAGAAAGTAATGATGCAAGAACAGGAACCATATCTGTCGAGGCCAGTAAGGGGCAATGAGGATCATTTTGCAACCCAACAATGTTTCTTTCTGTATGAGTTTCGGTAACAGGGGAAAAGCATAAAGAAGTCCCTGAGGCCAATCGTGGACTAGAGCGTCTCTAGGTATGTGACCTGGAAGCAGAAGAAGGGAAAAGTAGCTGCTGCATTTGCTGTTGAAGGGGGTGGCAAAAAGATCGCAGCAAGGCTGTCCCCATTTGCGGAAAATAAGATCCGCAACTTCCTGATTCAGAGACCACTCGTGAGGCATGAGGATAGCTCTGCTGAGCCTGTCCGCTATGACGTTGGATCACCCAGGGATGTGCGTCGCAATCAATGGGAGAAAATCACCCACTGCCAAAGTCTGAGTGCTGCTCGACACAGGGGGTAAAATCTGGTTCCGCCCTGCTTGTTGATGTACCACACCACTGACATGTTGTCTGTTTGAATTGCAATGGTCCCGAAAGGAAGAGAGTCTTGAAAGGCTTGCAACGCTAAGAGCAAGGCTCTCATTTCTAGGACATTTATGTGCAGATGGTACTCGTGAGGTTGCCAAGTGCCTTGGACTGTCCTGCCCAGATAATGCCCCCCCCACCCTATCAGGGAGGCATATGTCATCACTGTAGCTACCGGAGGGGGTTGTATGAAAGGTCTGCCCTGAGTAACTAATGGGGAGACCATCCACCAAGAAAGGTGGCTTTTGCATGCTTCTGTGACCAGGATCATGTGAGACATGGGAAGCTCTTGGAAAGACCACTACATGAAAAGAAGCCACTGAAGAATTCTCATGTAGAAGTGCGCTAGTGGGAGTAGAAGAATGGCAGCTGCCATGGAGCCCAGAGTTTGAAGGACATACCTGACTTGGATCCTTTTGCTCTGCATTAGAATTTGCACTTGTTGAAGAATTGTGGACACACTTTCTAGTGGCAACCTTGCGAACATATCCCTTGTGTTTAAGTCTGCTCCTATGTAAGTGATTGACAGGGCAACAAGGCAGATTTTTCAAAATTTATTGTAATACCTAGCTGGGTGCAGGATGTGATTGCATAATCCCGCGCTTGTAGGAGTTGATGCCTGGTGGTAGCAGTGAGGAGCCAGTTGTCTAGATATGGAAACACCTGGAATCCTTGACGTCTCAGGTGAGCCGTGACCACTGCCATACATTTGGTGAACACTCTGGGGGCTGTGGTGAGACCAAAGGTCAGAGCTCTGAACTGGTAGACTGGCCCCCACCCAAAAGCGAAGAAATCTCCTGGAGCGTCTGTCCATCTTGATATGGTAGTATGCGTCCTGAAGATCTATTGAGCACATCCAATTGTCCTGACCCAGGAAGGGTAGAATGGACTGTAGTGTGACCATGCGAAACTTAGTTCTTTGTACAGATTTGTTTAGTTTGCTGAGATCCAGAATTGGTCTCCAGTCCCTTGTCTTTTTTGGTACTAAAAAGAACCTTGAGTTAAGTTCCGGATCCGTGCTGGTCTGCGGGGACTTCCTGGGTGGCTCTTTTTTTTTTTTAGCAGCTTTGAAACTTCTATTACTGCTTGCTCCTTCAGATTGGGTGGAACATGTGGAAGGGTCTTCCTTGACTGTAAGGGGGGTTGATGGAAGGGAATTTTGTAACCTCCGGATATAATGGATCGTACTCATCTGCCTTGTGTTAAACTTTGCCAGACTTTTGGGTACAATGAAAGTCTTCCCCCGACTGCCTCCAGAGGTGAGCAGCCGGGCAACCCTTCAGGGATGCTGGAAGGGCTTTTCAGAGAAAGATTCTCTGTTGCCCTGGTTCGGTATGACCCCCCTCTGCCATGAGGCCGGCGTCTATTATTATTGTTTCCTCCTCTGCCTCTAGAGGAAAAATCACTACGTGTGTCAGGCAAGGCTCCCTGAGATTTACGGAACCACATCTTCCCACTCTTGTGACCCTTGGGGTAAGGTCTAGAGGGAGTGGAAAAACGGACTCCCACGACAGAGAGAGTCTTGCTTTCTTGCTCACACCTAGTCAATGTGTCTTTCACCTGTGGCCCAAAGAGAAAGGAGCCATCAAAGGGGGTATTGGTGAAGGACGCTCGAAAGGGTTCTGCAAAGTGACACAGTCGCATCCATGCATGCCTCCTAAGGGCTACACCCATGCCCGCGGCTCTACTCTCTCCATCTGCTGCATAGGAAATGAGCCTCATGGAGGAGTTAACTACAGAATTAAGCGTTGCTAGCTGGGAAGCTACTTTGGCTTGTGCTCCCTCAGCTGTAGGATCTTGAAGGGTATCTCCAAGCTCTTTAAGGAGATCCCTTTGAAGTTGAGTAAAACGACATGGGTAGTTCAGTGACCTCATGGAGAAAGTTGCTGAAGCAAACATTCGCTTTCCGCACCTGTCCATCGTCCTAGACTCCTTGTTAGAGGGATGAACAGATGAAGAGGTCTCCGCTAACTCTTTTTTGGTGGCTGCTGCTACCACCATGGCATCAATGGGCACACTTTTAGAAAGGAATTGCTTATCCTGGGGGGCTGTAATAAATTTACCAGGTCTCCTCTGAGTTGGTTCCACTGTGTCCGGAGCTGACCAAGCCTTTCGAGCCACTATGGACATAAGTGGGTCAAAAGGTGGAGAAACCCAGGAGGTGGAAGGTCGGGAACCAAAAGCATCCAGGAATACAGACTCATCCTCGGTAGGGGCTAGGGGATTCCAGTTCCCCCTCTGCCTAAGCATTTCCAGGATGTCCGAGAAGGAAACATCTTCAGGGGGGGATCTCGGGGACCCTTCTGATTCATCTAAGTCTGTATCAGACGTGACAGACTCAGGGGAGTCAATGTGCTTCCTCTTGCACTTCTTCCGAGGGGGCTCCTCTGAGTGATCAGGGTAGGCCTTGGAAGAAGAGGAAACACCCAATGGGGTGTCCTGGAGCATCGGTTCCCTACGCTTGGGGTCTGGAGGAGGAGCAGAGGTTGGCACAGACAATATGAGAGATGGAGCCGGTGGGGCTGGTAGTGGAGCTGACTCGGGGGAC
>NC_056731.1:1894348146-1894364505 GCF_019279795.1 Protopterus annectens | reverse complement strand
ATGGTATGGATATTCAACCCCCCACCTTGGTTCCATTAATCTTAAAAGTAGAGAATATTTAAAAACAAAAGGGCTATGTAGAATTAAGGCAGATATTCAGCAACCACCGGTTCATTTCTTAAAGTATATATTTACACAAAGCGCTGTGACTACAGTTAAAGCTGCAAGGGCGAGCATTGTCTTAGTACCGAGGTATGCTGCTGTTCTTTAACAGTTGCTCTTTTAGCTTCATATAAATAATTGAAGTGTCTGTTGCTGCCTCACTTCTGCTATGTAGCCAACTCAAAGTAGGTACCTAGCTCTGTCTCCCTGTGGTCAGTGAGGAGTAATGATGCCCTTCTTGGCTGTCTCTAAATGTTAATGGAGTTAGGCTCTTTTGATTTATAACTAAAATAAAAATGAATGAAACCTAAGGCCGCGGGTGAAAAACTGTTTTAAAAATTAATTAAACAATTAAAAAATAAAGAATAAAGTTGTGAGTTATTTTTTCCAAATATTAATTACTTTATCAATTTTTCTTAAGTTATTTAGACTTAAACCGCGAAGCAAGCATATAACCTAACCATCAAAACCTTCTCATAGTTTTATGAGAGTGTAATGGAGAAATACCATTGCAGTGCCAGTAGGATTTTGATATAATACATGAAAAAAATGAAGTTTAGACAAGCATGAGCCAATTTAAATATACCATGAAGGCCTACCAGGCAGTAAGGAGTAATCTTTGATAAAGACAGAAGCGGTCAAATTGAAAAAAGTATTTAGTAGTCTAAATTGTCCTAACTCAGAGGTCAGACATGTTAGACCTTTTAACAGTGACTCGGGTATTAGTCTAAAAGATACACTTGAAGAGGTAGCCATCACAGCTTAAAGTGTAGTCATACTTACTAAAGAATACTTTGGCAGGGTCAAAAAGATAAGATAGATATGCTAAATAGCTTGGAGTGGAAGAGAGTGAAAACACCGAAAATGACTGAGTAGAGAGTTATGTAGTGTGATCAGCTAAGTGTAGAAGAAGCTGAAGTCCACTTGTAAAACAGCTTGAAAAATAGAGAAAAAAAAAACATGAGAGAGAGATAAGAGTTGCTTATTTTTCCTAGATAAACATTATTTCTGCTTCCCTCCTTAGACCAAATCATGTTTTTTTTCACTATTTTTCAAGCTTTTTCCATTTTGCTGCACACATTATGTATATTTCTATTTCAGCCACTTGACTCAATTCATTACCCTAAGCCATTTTGATCACGTTGTCACTGCCATCCCTAACAGTTTTTAACATCTCTTAGGATTCCCTTTAGTCTGAGGAGCATACCCCCATGTGATGCACCTTTTATACAATCCTCCAGTTTTTTTTGTTTCTTACTCTCACATCCCTGCACATTTAGCTACAACACTTTATCTTGTAAACTTATTTTCTTTTCTCATGTTTTCCTCTTAATCCTTTAAACTATTATAAGAATCAACCCCTTTCCTAGCTGCAGCACAAGTTGTTCTTATTTTACTTTATTTTTTCAGATTGGCTCCTACTTATCTCACCATTTTTACTCTGACTGCATTAAGATTATATTGGTGTAAAAATAATTACCCCATGCCCTCCACACAAACTACAGATCTCTTTGTGTCATTTATTGTGCCTGTTGTTTTAACACTAGGTTAAGAATGTTTGATGAAGTTCCATATATTTGGATTGCATATTTGGATGAAAGCACTCATGGTTATATTCTTAATTTTCAAAGTTTGGTTCACCCATGCCACACATGGCAAAACACACTTTTCTCTTTTGCATTTAACTAATTTAGTACACAAACGTAGGCGGTTATAAGTATGGTTTAATGTTCATACTTTAGTCATATAAATATGTGGGTAGGCATACATTTGAAATGTATCGAACAGAACCTGATGTTTCTATTATTTTTATGTTGACATAAAATAATGAAGATGTACTTTTTAACATGATTAATAATATCAGTAACTTGTGATGGACTTATCTTCATGTATGGAGAATTGTACAGCTGGTGTTTTCTTTATCTATCTTGAATAATTGTCTTTTAATTATTTGTATGTTGCATCATTCCCTTGCAAAACTGTAATGGGCACTCTAGAAAAACTGTGCACACAGCATCAATTAAAAAAGTTATTTAATCATTTAATATGAAAAGCAAGAAAATTACACAACTTTAATTCATAAAACAATTGCTCATACATAAAACTAAGCATGGGTTACTTTAGTCTGAACTGTGTGGGTTAAGTATCTTGTCTTATATCTAACGTAACAAAAATCATTCATAAATTGGATGCTTATCATTGCTATGTGACATAGGAATTTCTCAGTCAATTCATGTAAAACATATTTCCTCTACTAGTCTAATTCAAACTTCTGTAACATGTTGTATGAATATTTTAGAAGACTAATGCTATTTAATATAGAACAGAACACACAGAACAGAATGTACCTTATTAACTTCTCAATTTATCATAAGTGTTCTGTCAGCATCTCATGAAAGGTGATCAAAACTTTGCCTTAGAGCCTGCGTGTGAGCTTGACAGCCATCTAAAGCCACTGCTAAGATTTATTTGATTTTAGAATTATGACAGAATCATTTATAAATAATTTATATTGGAACATGATGCAAATACGATTGTTTCTATAATATCTGCAGTTTGTTTGAGAGTCTTACTTGATATATACGTATCATGATTATTGACACAAGCTTGATTTAGTACCATTTGTATTAAAAAGCTGTTTAGTATATTGAATAAGGGACTTTTCTCATAAGGCAATCATTTACCTAAGGGCAATAATTAGGTTATGGTAACTGGCGGGATTTGTTACAGATCTGTTCCTGTCATACATCAGGAAACTTGCATTTCATTGTGGTAAAACTGAAACAATGATAGTCAAGTATCAGTGTAAGATTATATAAAGCCCAAGCCTGCCAAGCTACAATGTACATTTCTCTTTTTCTTTCTTCATTGAAACTATTCAAAGCTATAAATGTTTTGTTCTGATCCTTGCTCTTAACATTTTGTATTCCTCATATCTAAACATTGCTTCCATCGAATTAAAAAAAGCAACTAAATTATGTTATGTTGCTGATCTCTCTTACTTGAACACTTGCCAACTTTGATTTCATAGAACCCCCCTCCCAAAGGAAAAAAAAACAATTGCTTGGTACATTGAATTATACATAAAAACAGAATTTTACATTGCCCTTTTGGCCATGATCATGGAATGGAACAATATACTTAAAGGCCAGTTCATGTATCTGGTTCAGTTAAATAAATAAGTAAATGCCCTGCATATACATTTCAGCTATTAGATGCACCTATTTGTGTTTTCATGTGGTGCATGCCTGTATTTCTTGTCCATTACAACATACCTACATTTTACCTAATATGCTATTTTATTATATGTATTTGTTCTATTGATAATTCGGTGGGCATACTGGTCCTTGAACCTTTTTCAGTCACAGTTTTGAGCATAAATGCAAAGAAAATGAAAATGACCATAATCATGCAAGGAAAATTACTAGATTATAATCCAATTATCTTCTTCTTTCGGCTTTTCCTGGTTAGGGGTCGCCACAGCGGATCATCTGTCCGGCCATGATTGGCAGTGGAGTTTTACGGTGTCGAGTTGCCATCCCGGTGCCCAACCTCCCACAGAAGGCACACACATGCACGCACTCACACCTAGGGCCAATTTAGAGTGCCCAATCCACCTACTGCATGCCTTTGGGCTGTAGGAGGAAACCCACGCGACCACAGGCAGGACATGCATAATGAACAAAATAACAAGCTGTGCAAAGAAATGTTAGAAAACTTAGACTACAATACAGAACAGACAAAACAGATATAGTGCCACAGAGTTTCATTGTGATAGCATATCTTATATTTAAAGAATACTGTGCTATGATTTAACATTTAACTACATCAGAAACTATACTTTTAAGTAAGTCCAACTAAACTATGCACATGCTTTGCATATTTACAGTTAAAAATTATTTTAACCTTTTTGAAAGTTAAAGGGAAGGTGGTCCCAGACAAGAATGTTGACTTTGGAGACACTTTTCTCATCAACAGGTTAGATGAAATGTAGTATTTTTATGGATAAAATGGCAATGTCATTTGTTATTAAAACGTAAGAGGGTGAACTTAATGTTACCTTGTTCTGACGCTTGGGCATGTATAATTAAAATGTAGTTGTGTACAAAAGTTGAGAAAAACTGGGTGGATCTTGTTATGACTGAAATTCATTTTGCTTAGTTGAAAGTAACACAGTGGTGTTCAAGTCTACCTGTGAGGTTAATGAATCTGAATTTGCTATTAACTGTAATTTGAACTTTGTGGATATTTGTGAGGAAGGCACGGTGATTATGAGGATGGCATATTCTACTTTAGGGATAAATAAATTTTTTTTTTTGCTAGGCACTTGTCTTGTATGGTAAGATGATTGCGATTGCATCACAATCTTACAACTGCATGCTAACTTTACCAGTAATGTGTTCAGTGCGGGGTTTGTGAGTAGTGTCTAGGGTAAGCCCTAAGTACTTATAGATGGACTTGTATAATCTGTAAATTGTTATGAACACTTTGTTTATTATGGACTTGCCTTTTGGTAAGATTTTCAAATGGGAAATATGGTACTGTGGTATATGTTTTCCAAAGAGTTTTATTGAGTAGAATGGATCATGACCAAAATCAGAAATAATAATTATTATTATTATTTAGTTTTTTAAGGCTGTTTGAATTGCTGCTGTTCTTACCAGTAGTATGAAGAATTATGTCATCAGCATATAGGGAACAATTTGTAGGAGAGGTGAAGGTAGTTATATCATTAGTGAATAATAACAACATCGCTGGACCTAGAAGAGAACTGTATGTACCTTTTTTGATAGTACGTTATTTTGCTATATTTTGAAGGGTATATTTTGTTTATTTTTATATTTATTTATTTTTGTAAACCGGGAAAGCCCACCTGGGATAGATACCCTTTTTCAGTGAATGCCCGGGAAGAAAAGCTCCAATATTCACATACATAGACGATATACAGAATATTTTCATTTTCCACATTGTTTATAATATTTTCATCTTGGTTACATATACATGTTTGCATACATAATTAACTGTAACAGATGTTTAATACTAATCTTTTATCATGCAACTTGTGCCAGTAGGAAGATCGAAAAATAAGTGATAGTCTGTGTATTTGCATAATGTTATAGCAGACACTTGTCGCTCATATATTGAAAAGACAGTTTTTGAACCATGGAATAAAAGTTTCTCTAAAGGCAAAAGACTGTATTGTAGGCCTCAGAAGGTTGTAATTTACACTTTCAAAGTCTCATCTTATGTCTACAAAAAGATTTTCATTAAGCTGCTGATTTTCCATTGAAGTAGAAATTTTGAGTTAACAGTATATACAATGGTAAGCATAGCATGTCAAGAATAGAAGACATGTTGGGTGTCAGTTAGGATTCTAGACTTATTAAGAAGTTTTGCAATTTGATTATGCCATATTTTCTCCAAGAAATTTTGGGATCAAGTAGAAATTAAATAAAAACAATAAATAAAGAGACAGAAGTGCATTTGTATTCAAGTGAGGTTAGTGGCAGACATTTTGGAAATTAAGATAATTAAAGAATTCTTGGACAGCTGAAGTGCAGTAGTGAAGGTGATTGAGTTGTCTACCAGACTGAGGACTAATCTGCCTGGTGAAGATCTAATATAATTTAATTTACTTTTGATTCTGAAATGATAAAACTACTAATTCCTTTGGGGGTAAGTTTTGTGTTTTGAAGATTAAGCTCCCCATGACTGGAAGATGGTCAATAAGATGAAAACAGAAGCTTGGACGATGGCCAGTTAGTGAGTTTTGAAAGGTGTGTATATCTGGAATATAATGTGGGATACAATTTATAAATAGAGCAAGCAGTGAATTGTTCTCACAGCTTCAGAACAGTCTAGTCATGGTAAAAGCTGTTTTTTGCTAATATGTTAGAAATATTGTTTTGTTTGGTTCCATGTGTCTATGTTGAAGTCAAACAACAGCAGCCAGCACTTTAAATGAGCAAAGCCATTTATTTAATATTATTGCATTAAGGAACTGACTGGTTTTGACATCTTCATGTCTACATCAGTGTTAAAGTTCCAAACAACAATATCACATTTAAATATAAAGTAATACAGAACCATTAGAGAACCATCACCTTTTAAAATGATAGCATCACTTCATTGAGCACCAGTGAAAATACAGCCCTCAATCTCACAATCCAGAAATATGTCTTATTTTTAGAGTACCGTGCCAACCTAACTTATTATTACATGAAGCTAGATTAATCTTGTCAATAGTACCAACATTAAACACAGCAGAAGGATGTTTCTGGACATGTTTATTTAATGCATTAGACAGCATCCATTTCTAATGTCACTTGTGCTCAAAAATCTGAGTTTTGAGTTGTCTAGACGTCTGACCTACATAAAATGCTGAACATGCGCAAGTAGCTAAATAATCTATCCAGTCAGAGCAGCAAGTACTAAAACAAAGGATGTCAAAAACTTTGGGAGTATTCCTAGATATAAATTATTTTGTTTTTAAAACATATTTACATGCGGAACAATGTCCACATGGTTGGCAACCCACCACAAGAATGCAATCTGTTGTTCTCTTTCTGTCCGTTTTATGTCTAACACTTTTCTTATAATGATTAAAGTAATTACCAGTAGTTTTTCTTCTTCTGTAAGAAAATAAACAATGTGCAGAAACTAACTCAGATATTTTATTATCTTCCATAAGGATGTCCCAGTGTCTGTGGATGAGACACTTGAAAACCCTACATTACTACCATAATTAGTCACCAGCCCAAAAACATCATCTCTAAATCTATGTTTTTTATAACTGTAACAACTCTATTCTATCAACTTCTTGGACAGAGTCTCGAGTGGTCATAACGTCCTTATAATTATACCCCCTGTCACAAAATCTTCTAACCAAATCAAGTTCCTGTGTCTTACATTCAACATCTGAGGAACATATTCTATGAACTCTTAAAAACTTTGGTTTGGGGATATTATGGACAATGTGGGGTGGATGGCAGCTAATGGCATACAAAAATGTGTTAAACTGTGTGTTTTTCCTATACACAGTAGTGTTTAAAGTGCCATAATTATTTTTCAAGATGGCAACATCCAGGAAAGTGTAATGTGAGCGATCATATTGAACACTAAGTTGTATACCCCATTTATTGGACGCTTGTCTAATGCATTATATAAACATGTTCAGAAACATCCTTCTGCTGTGTTTAATTTCACTATTATTGACAGGATTAATCTAGTTCATGGAATAAGTTAGGTTGGCATGGTACCCTGAATAATAAAGAATATTCCTGGATAGTGAGATTGGGGGGCTTTATTTTTACCGGGGCTCAGTGAACTGATGCTGTGACTTTAAAAGGGCGGTGATTCTCTATGGCATTGTTGTTTGGAACTTTAACACTGATGAAGGCATGGAGTTGTAGAAACTGGTCTGCTCCTTAATGAAATAATATTAAATAAATGGTTTTGTTGAATTGAAGTGTTGAGTGCTGTTGTTTGGATTCATCATTTTGCCTTTGCACTTGGCTGTACCTGCACGAACTTTTGTATTCAGTGATTGATTTACACTGTGCTGTTGCCTCTACAAATGGGATTTGTATCCTATTTATCAGGCTTTCTTCGCTGATTTTTGTTTGGAGACATCGCTCCCATATTGGATTTGTTTTTTACAATCCTGGCTTTTTGTTTATAACCTTATAAAAATCCTCCATTCTCCAGGTGACTTGCCTATTTTGTACATTTTGGTTCTGTGGATATGATGAACTGCTGGATGAACATTTAACAGGAGAACATTTTCTTAATAACATGGTTTAAGGGGTGTCTGTTTGTAAATGCATCTCTTTTTGTTTGTGGCTGGAATTCAGAACCCCCCCCCCCCTTCTTTTTGTCTCTCATAGTGGTGCCTTTCTCTGAACTTGTGCTACAATGTGCTATAGAGATTGTTGCTTTGTGTTTCTACATACACTTTGGGGGCCTACTGTACATTATTTTAACTCAGCTGACTGGAATTATTCTGTGAATCATCCCATTATGGATTTGTTGGTTTAGTAAGTGGTCTGGCTGCTGATAAAGATGACATCCACATTTTTGAGGAGGTGGAGAATCTTCCTGCTTTCAATTGAGGTACTGTGCATGAGCCTTCAATTACTTGTGTCAATGCTTTTAAAAAAATATCTGCTGCTGTTAAGAATTTAAGAACAAATGTTTGTCACTTTAAACTGTTTAAAGCTTATAATTTAAGGGGGTTGTCACCATGGGGGCTAAGAGTTCTTATACAACCCCTGGTTAAACTGATGAAAAACTGATAGCTGAATGGTATCAGGCCTAACAGAAGCCTCTATAAGCTTTGTGAAGGTTTAATTGTCATTTCATGAGAGAACAGTTGATAAATCAATATCAGAGGTATCTAGGTTTTGTGAAGTGTGGCAGTTTCAAATGTAGGATTTTTTTCCAGGAACATCTTTCTAAGTTAACTAAATATTTAATGGCCCTGGAAAAGGAACTCAAGGAACACAAACTTAAAAAATTCCAAAGGGATATAAGAGACTATGCTAATGGTAGACCATTTACTGTACAAAAATCAGTTAAATTTGTCTGAGAATGTTGATCAAACCCGGGCCAAGGGTAAGAGGAAAAGAACTAAGTCCATACTTAAAAAATCTGATAGCTCTCTGGAGACATTGGCTGAGGATTTTTCTTCAGCCAGGGAAACTGATGTTGAGGCTGTAAATAATTCTCCATTGGCTAAAAAGGGGAATGTGGCTAACCCTTTGGAATTAGGAGAAGGGCTGGCCATAAACACGCCAAAAGATATAGACGCTTTATTACAGCTGATAGTCCTGAACTATGCTGCAGTTCCAATGTGCACACTATTTCTTCGTTTCAGTTGTCTTAGTCAGAAATTGATTTATTAAACAGGGGTTTAAATTGTGTTCCCACTTCTTCTGTTCCAGAAGACATTTTTGTTAAGGATGGCCTGATGTTTTGTAGACAGCTTAATTTAAACGCTATTTTTTTATAATAAGGGTGTGCCAGATCATGGGACAATTTAAGTTTAAATCTTCTAATTTTGTACCCCCCCCATGAATAAACATGTGCCAGCTATTCAGCAAAGTGTTTTAGAAGATTTACATGTTAATTTCCATACCGTAGGGCTGTACAACATAACCTATCTAAGGCTGAACAACAGGCCTTAATAACCTGTAGGGCTGTACAACATAACCTAAGGCTGAACAACAAGCCTTAATAAATCTTAAGCACAATAAAACTGTGGTCATTAATACAGCAGACAAAGGTGGGGCTGTGGTGGTTTGGGACTGGACCATGTATTTACAGAAGCATATAAACAACTTTCTGACAATCGTTTTCATCAAAAATTGGTCCTAGACCCCACTTTGAAGTTTAAACATGACATTGATTGTTTTTTGAAGCTAGCCTTGGATGAAGGGATTATTTCTAAGCAAGTTGTTTTTCAACTCACGGTCCAGAATCCCACTCCACAATATTTTATCTGCTCCCCAAAATATATAAAAACTTCATACACCCTCCTGGCAGACCCATTGTTTCTGGTTGTGGCTATATGACTGAACCTTCATCTGCCTTTCTTACTATCTCTGCCCTCTGTTAAATGGTGTATGTTCACGTGTACAGGATACCACCCTGTTTTTGAATATTATTCAAGAGACACAGTTGGAGATGGGTTGGTATATGTGCACTTTGGATGTTGCATCTGTTTACACCAACATTCCACATTGGGCTGGGTTAATGGCATTGGATTATTGGTTAAACTGTTCAGCATTGTATAGCCCTGGATTCTATACATTTTTAATCTGCCTTGCAGAACATGTTCTCACTAGAAATGTCTTTTACTTTAATGGAGAATATTTTTTGCTCCCATTTACGCTGATCGATTCATGGGTTTTCTTGAGGAGCAGATTATTTATGATGTTACTCATAATTTTTTTTGCATCCATAGATATATGGCGTAGGTACCTGGATGATTGCTGGCTTGTTTGGAAGTCTGATTTAACTTATTTGGATGAGTTCATAGAATATCTTAATGAAAATAAATGGGATATACGATTTAGTGTTCAATATGATCTCTCACATATCACTTTTCTGGCTGTTGCCATCTCGAAAGATAATGATAGTATTTTAAACACTAGTGTATATAGAGAAAACCAGGAGTTTAACACATTTTTGTATGGCACTAGCTGCCATACATCCCACATTGTCCATAATATCCCCAAATCACAGTTTTAAGAGTTCATAGAATATGTTCCTCAGATGTTGAATGTAAGACACAGGAACTTGATTTGGTTAGAAGATTTTGTGACGGGGTATAATTATAAGGATGTTATGACCACTTGAGACTCTGCCCAAGAAGTTGACAGAATAGAGTGTTGCAGTATAAAAAATATAAATTTAGGGATGATGTTTTCAGGCTGGTGATTAATTATGGTAGTAACAAAGGGTTTTTCAAGCATCTTATCCACAAACACTGGGGCATCCTTATGGCAGATAACAAAATATCTGAGTTAGTTCCTGCAAGTTGTTTATTTTCTTACAGAAGAGGTAAAACTACTGGTAATTACTTTAATCATTATAAGAAAAGTGTTAGACATAAAATAGACACACAGAGAACAATAGATTGCATCCCTGTGGTGGGTTGCCAACCATGTGGATATTGTTCTGCATGTAAGTATGTTTTAAAAACAAAACTATTTACATCTAGCAATACCCCCAACGTTTTTTATATCCTTTGTTTTAGTACTTGCTGCTCTGACTGGATAGATTATTTAGTTACTTGCGCATGTTCAGCATTTTATGTACGACAGACGTCCAGACAACTCAAAACTCAGATTTTTGGGCACGAGTGAAATTAGAAATGGACGCTTGTCTAATGCATTATATAAACATGTCCAGAAACATCCTTCTGCTGCATTTAATTTGACTATTATTGACAAGATTAATCTATATTCATGTAATAAGTTAGGTTGGTATGGTATCCTGAATAATAATTCCTGGATAGTGAGACTGGGGGCTTTGTTTTCACTGGGGCTCAATGAAATGATGCTGTCTCTTTAAAAGGTGGCGATTTTCTAATGGTTCTGCATTACTTTATACTTAAATGTGGTATTGTTGTTTGGAACTTTAACACTGATGAAGGCATGAAGTTGCTGAAACTGGTCTGTTACTTAATGAAATAATATTAAATAAATGGTTTTGCTGATCTGAAGTGCTGGCTGCTGTTGCTTGGATTCATCATTTTGCCTTTGCACTTGGCTGTACCTGCATGGACTTTTGTATTCTGATGTTGAAGTCAACAATTATTCTAATTTTGTTTGTGCCAGCAACAGTTAGTATTCAACTGATAATGTCTTTAAGTATTTGAAGGTTGAGTGGGATAGACTGTAGAGATTAGCTCTAAAGAAATGTACATGCCCACTGATTGTGAGAGACGTCACAGTTCATTTGGGGGGGAAATCTTCATTATTGGATTTATTTTGGCCAACTAGTTTCAGTGAGAATTTAGATTTTTTAATAAGTAGCATACTTCTACCACTTGTTATCTGCATTTACTATTAAAGATTGAAGTTTAAATGTGTGAAACAAACTTTTATTGTCACACGAAAAAGTGTTTGCATGTGCATGCAAACACTTTTTGGCATGAAAATAAAAGATCATTTTGCAGCACTTAAAAAGAAATATGGTTTTAATTTTTTTTTCTGAACATGTAAGACTAAACATAACAGCCATATTTATGTTATTAATATTAATGGACTGGAAGGAGGTGGTTGCATCACTTTGGGTTCCAGCACTAATTATGCTGGATTAGTGTGGGTAAGTAATTGTGAATTAAGTTATGTAATTGCCAAACTATTAAGTCAACAGTTTGACAAAAAAATTTATGGTTATCATAGTTGACAATTACTTAGCCATGCTAATATAGCATAATTAGAGATGGACCCCAAAGTGAAGCAATGGCCCGCTTCATGCCTATCGATATTAATGACACAAGCATGTCTCTGTATATTTAGTCTTCCACATTTGGAAGCAATTTTTAAAATCATTTTATTTGTAAACTGGTGTGAAATGACCTTGTTTTTTGCATAAAAATTGTTTACCTGCATAAATATGTAGGCAAACAATTTTTATGCAGAAACCAAAGGTTGTTTTCTACCTTTAAACATGATATTTAACTGTAATTTGAATATTGTGGGCATTCTGGAAAGAATATAGGCATGTTGTGACAGGTATTGCTAAGAAATAAAGAGGCGCAGGCACTACCTTTAAGTCAGATTTCTGCAATTTGCAGTATGTTGATGTTATATCCATTCATCCAGGTTTCTGCTGAGTTCACGGTATTAATAGGTTCGTACCAAGCTATCTGTCTGCAGACGATTGCAAACCTAACCAATAACCAAAGATCAGAATCAAATCCAGTACTTTGCATCTGAGAGGTTAAAACCTTAATTATTATATCAAGCTTCCCTACTAAAACCAAAGACTCATAAACCTCAGGATTCTTATGCTATGGGAGTTTAATTGTGCTACATTTAAAAGTTTGGATTTTGTTTGGCTGTGGTTATGATAGATATTTAATGAGATTGATTATGTAGATACACAGAGTGCTTTCTGTTCCAGTTTTACAATGAATTAATTAGCTTTGGTAGAAGTTTTGTTCTGGCTATTAGATGTTGCTTTTTCAGGGGAAGTCACACTGAATTATATTAGTGAGTAACTTATTTTATGAATGTGTTGTGATAGCTGTCGGTGGTGGTAGAAAATGTTTGCTTATTAGGCACTAGTAGGCATCTATGAGAAGAGAGAATGAAAGAAATAGTATAGTCAAGGTGGAAATAAAAAGACACTTAGTAAGGAGTTAAAGGGGAAATTACAGGAAGAGGAGCTTTGTGATGTTTGAGGTACATTATGTGTATTTTGAAAAAAAAACTAGAGTGGGAAGCTATTTGGATTTTGTGAAGAAAAGTTTGGGCGAAGGTAATTATTAAATTTACAGATAAACTTAGTGGAAGGATACAGTGCAGTGCAGATACTTTGTTAAGGAGAGCCAATATATTATATTTGCTTTTAATTAAAATGGTCAGTAGTATATATGTGCAGTAATATATAGGTTTAACAATAGTGTGTAGTAATGCATTAGTATAAATAACTCATTGTATCTGACAAGTATAGTAAAAGGCTGTGAATATTGTCGTACAAGGACTGTGATTGTTTTCTTAGGGTAAACCAGTGGTGGTTTAATGTGTGTGAAAGCATGTATGAAAATAGTTAGCATTGAGATATGCAGGAGAGAAGCAGTGAAGATGGTTGTGCACATTTAATGTTACAGAGGTAGATAATTGAATGTTTGTACAGCATATTGTTATTGCATTTTTTTTGTTATTTGCATTATAGTTGTATTACAATAGCTTGCAGTATTGCTGTCTTGTTAACCAAGTTTGTGTGTGGGAAGACAGTAGTACATCTTTAAAGGGGAAGGGAGGGCAGACAATATATGGGTGTTGTTATGAGATTATAAGTATGGAGAGTGGAGTGGTATTTGAAGAATTGGAGCAGCAGAGAGGCTGAGCCAATCAGTAAGTGTGTGTACTGAGACTGTGCAAAAATTGGCCAGAAACAAAATATGCAAATCACATCACCTGTAGGCAGGCTAATACTAGAAGGAATTATTTCAGGAGAGTATAACTAAACAGAAATGGGTAATGGTCCCACAAAGGTCAGGAGACAGATCATAAACAGTAATTGATCTACAACCCAGGAGGGGGAAGAAGAGTGGAAGGAGAAAATGTATCACAGCTACAAAATATGCAACGGTACTAAAACCTACTGCCAATCAATAGCGGATCATTAGCAGACCGGACGGACTGGAGTTCCACTGTGTCGACCCCTAACCTAAAGCCAAATGACAAACAACAACAAATGTAAGACAGTTACAGACTGCTAATGCAACAGAACAGAGAATGTGTCTATAAGGCGAAGATGGCTGCTTTACAAAGTTGCTGCCAAACAATACACTAGCGTCATGCAGGGAAGATTTCTGGAAAGCTGCTGGTGACTGACATGAAAATACCACAGAGGGTTTAAATTTGTGGGTTTCTACAGGGGGTTTAAATGTGCGGGTTTCAGTCAATGACTGCATGCATTTACTTTACAAAGCTGCTGCTAACAATGCAGCTAGTGAAAAGCAGCAAATCCGCCTTGCTATCTATTAGTGTGCTGACACTAAAACACTGCAGAGAGTTTAAAACTGTAGGTTTCAGTCAATGGCTGCATGTACTTTTGTATATGATAATATTAAAGTGGTATATGTATGGGCAGCCTTGATGGACTGTACATGTCACTATATGCTTGATAGCATGACGAAGCCTTGTGCTGTTTTCCCCTGTCTGTCTGTCTCTTTAATCCTTATTGGTAGAACTGAACAGTTATCAAGACAGTGCTAGGATTATATCCATGGTAAATTAATAAATTGCACATTTTGTTTACTCTGGTTTTGTGTGTCTTGTGTATACTTCCTACTGTAACATTTTACAGTTTCATAAATATGCCCTGTCCTGTTGGATTTATGGCCCTGATCATAGCTGAAAATGGTTCAAGTGGATCATCTGACCTACCCAGTTATCATGTGAATGAATGAATAAACACATTTTACATATCAGGCACACACAGTAAGACATTGCACGGTTTTATCTGTAGTAAGTAAAATATTACTTGATGTAATCATTATTGCTGTTATTCGGCAGTTAAATACTTGCAGTGCAGCATTTCTTTATGCATCACAAAGAGACATAGTATCATTCAATTCCATAAACAGGTTACTATAAGTTTGCAGTCCAATAGCGTTCATCTTGGCACAATGGTGTTACCTCAGTTTCTACTCAGTTGCACGACCCTTCACCTCCTCAGTAGCTATCTAAGCAGTTCTCAGTGATTAAGACAAATTAGTAAGCAGTCATATAACTATCTTTTACTTTAATGTGCCATTAATGTTTCACAAAAGCTGTATGCATCACTATCCAACACCTGTGAACATTACTAAATCCCATTAAAAAGTCTCTGAAACATTTGTAGTTTCCTTGGGTCTATATCACATCAGCGAAACAGCATTACAGCAAATGCCAGTTTGCCAACACAGACCGAAATCAGAAAAGAGTGAAAGCTCAGGTCAGCGATTTCTTTCCCAGGGAAAGAAATCTCTTGGCCTGAGCTGTGATATTGCCCTTTACCCGACTGTAGTGTGATCGGGGAGTTGGTATATTTAGTTAGATGGGGTGTGGGGGGCAAAGATAATGTTTTAAGTGGTATGTTGTGTTTTGTTGGTTCACCGATTTTTTTCCACGGGAAAAAATTAGTGAACTGGGGTTTCGCTGTTTTAAGACTTCGATCTATATGTGTTGGCAAATAGGCATTTGCTGTAATGCCGTTTTGCTGATATAGACCCATTTTCCTTGTACAGCTATTTCAGCTGCAATCCAATCTTTACTCTTTTCTGTTGCTCTTCCTTTTATCTTACTACTAGTTATCATATCCATTTATTCATGAATACAGTGCACTGTAGCCACTTTGCCAAACCCTAACTCAGCAAACAGGCAACTATGCCTGTTAAATTGCACTGTGTCATCTTAGCACAGACAACTCCATATAATCTCTCTAGATTGCTCCTTTCTTTTATAATCTTCTGCCTCATTTTACCTGCTATTTATAATATTCTTCTTCAAATGATTTCCAAATCGTATTCAATTCCCTGATCCAATTATAAATGCAATAATAATACCTCATTAGGTACTGGTGCAATGACCCAAGTGTGAACAGTGTTTGACTCGTAGAGGGGTTCCCTGTAGGGGTGGGTGTGCATCAGATTTCAGATCCATGCATATTGCTGTTCATACTGGTAACAGACTACACTAGCAGAGAAACACCATGGGACAGATCAACAAAGCTGCTATATACAGACAAAATGGCATTACTAGGCAGACTCTGAACAAGAACTTCAGCAAATGATAGAAGAATGGAATACAAAACTGAAGGCACAGGGGATGAAACTGAGCACAGATAAGACAGTTGTAAAGGCATCATATTAAGGAAATCAGAAGAAGCTGAAAATTGAAATAGAAGGGGAAATAATGGAATAGGTTAACAGTTTCATGTATCTGGGAGTGGTGGTTAAGGAGAAGGCAAACATAAATGAGGAGGTCAAAGCTAGAATCAGAGGGGCTGCAGCCAACTGGCAGAGTGTGTTAA
>NC_056731.1:1894331312-1894347646 GCF_019279795.1 Protopterus annectens | reverse complement strand
TCCATCAAAAAAAAGGGCTGGATCCCCAAGGAGGGGGCCCCTTTTTTTTAAAATGAAAAAGGTATGGGGGATAAAAACCCTTTTTTCTCAGTAACCTGTAGGATCTGAGTATATAGATGGTTAATTGTTGGTCAAAGACAAGATTACTGTTTACATATGTTCCCAGACCTCTGGCTACTGTATCAACTCTTATGGGTATCTTATTGATGGAGTAATTAGCCTGGGTAGTAGTTTTCCCAAAAGGCACTATAATGCATTTCTTGACATTCAGTTTCAGTCCATGACTTTGCAATCAGTAATTTGTATGTGTTAGACCTACTTGTGAGATGTTTGTGTCATGGGGGGAATCCACGATTGCTTCCAATCCGCAGTCATCTGTGAATCTGGTCAGCAAGAGGTCATTGACATTAGCCTTTACCTCCAAGAAGTAGATGCAACATAGGAGCAGACCCAGTGTGGAGCCCTGAGGTACAATGCTGGTGACTGTTCTTTGTGGAGGTGGTATCATCAATCCTAACTTCTGGGTCTATATTAGAACATTGAAGTTTCAAAACTTCGAATGTTCTAATATTTACCCCTATTCAGTGAAAGCTGAAAACATCGAACACACATCCTAGCGAAAAAATATGCTGTTCCAAAACACATACACACAACACAGGCACACCAAACAAACAACAATCCGCACACATATACCTAAAATCTTACACCTAACCCTACACTAAACTATACACACACCACTAACTATCCACTTACCTTAACCCAAACCCTAACCCTAAGGTCCATCACTATCACACACTCACCTCACCCGCGTCCTAACCCTAACTCACCTACCCCGCCCTAACCCTCACGTCCAATCGCACACTTACCTGACCCGCGCCCTAACCCTAACTCACCTAACCCGCCCTAACCTTCATGTCCACACAGTCGCACACATACCTAACCTGCGCCTTAACCCTAACTCACCTAACCCGCCCTAACCCTCACGTCCACACAATTGCACACATACCTAAGCCACACCCTAACTCTAACTAACCTAACCTGCACTCCATCGCATACTTACCTGAACCCGACCCGTAACTTTCCACCACAGCGCTGAAAATACCGAAGCAACAGAAACGGACAACCAAATTCTTTCCCTAGGGAAAATTTCGGTTTTCTGTTGCTTCGATATTTTCAGCTTTCGCTGAAAAGGGCTCGATATTAAAACATTTGAAGTTTTGAAACTTCGATGTTCTAATATAGACCCTAACTTTTTGGGTCCTGTCTGTGAGCCAGCTGGCAATCAAGTGAGTTACGTAGGGTTTTTTGACCAGTTTGGTGAGGTTTGTCAACTATTCTCCCCACATCCATTGTCCTGCTGACCTTCTCAAAGAAGTCTGCCAATTTTAATAGACATGACCTTCCCTTGAGAAAGCTAAGCTGGTTGAGTCCAGTGTCTGAAAGTTACCTATTTCTTTGTTGGTCATTACTATGATAATTTGTTCCATAGCTTTGCATATTAGACTAGTCAGACTAATAATAGGTCTGGAGGTTCTGGGGTCAGTTAATGGTCCAACCTTGTGAAGTGGGATAACGACTGCAGTCCTCCATTCTCATGGTACAAAGCCTGTTTTGAGGTACAGTATTCTGAATGGACATAAAAGCATATGATAAATAGATCTGAAGTAAAATACATACAGAGGTGTTAATACCACTGTCCTACTGACAATGTATGGAATCAAAGCTTTGGTGAACAGTGCTATAAAATATCAGTATGTATCATGCCACAACTGTTCCATTACAAAGTTGCATAGAGCTGTTAAACGGTGAGTTTGATATGCTGAAGACTACAGATTGGAAAATGTCTGTACATCACTGAGCCAAGAATTAGTGAGTAGACATCATACTACATGATTATTGCTCACCATGGGGTATTATGGTGAAAATTTCCTTCAGTTCCCCATCACAGGTGCTCAGTCCTATCACCAACAATAACTATGATGTTTTTTTTTTCTTCTCTAGCAGTGCTGGTGCAATAGCAGGGAGTAAACTGTGAGGATTTATCATTAGGTATTATTCTGCATTAACAAGCATTTGCAGAATTTACTGCGTGTTGCTCACTCAGTCTGTGCACACTACAGATATTATGTGAAAGGCAAAATATGATGTATAGCAAATGGCAGAGAAACAAAAAACAATTAACGTGTGAGTGTAAAATGACAATGGAGGCATGATGTAACATTACATATAGTCAGTGGGCTCAACTATAGAGTCTGGCTATAGGTCTGAGATACTTAAGTTCATAGGTAATTACTGGACTAGCTGCCCTTTTAAAACTAGCCAATTTCCCATAAAGAGAATTAAACCCTGTATATTGTATTTGTTAGGTAAACACCTTAACCATTATGACAATTACACTGCCATCAGTGCTTATGTTGGTTTTACACCAATCCTATTACTGACTTCATGATTTCAAAGCATCCTGCAGTATTATCCTTCATTATAACCCCATAGCAATGAAGACAACAGTAAAGTGGTACTCTCAAAAACTGTCTGATTACTGAGCTGTCAACATATGACAAGACATATCATTGTGGTCCTAGATGCTCACTTCAGGGATATCACATACTATTACATCTGAGGCAATACTAATGCAAGTCAGTTATAGAATGATAATAATTTATTCATTTATTATTATTACACATTCATAACACATTTACTATTATACATTCAAAACACACACAAAAAGATCAACACACTGTTGTTGTGAGTGAACAAGCTATCACTCTTTTGTCCAATCAAGTCAGTGCTGCAACAGGAAAAGGAATATTCTTATCTCAACTTGAATATGGACAACCCGTTATAACTGCAGCCTCAAAGAAAAATGCCACCAACTTACAAACAATTTCCAATAAAATCTGCCAGCACATTACTAGCTCCCTCAGCAATGAACACCACTGCCTAACTCTCGACAAACCTAAATGGCCAGCCTACTACTAGTCTCATTGATTTACAAAGCCCTTTCTCCTGAGAAATCATTCCCTCTCTCTCTCTCATAAACTTTTCACCAGGCCCTCCACATATAATTTCAGGGGTATCTGTTAATCTCACCTCACCATACTAACTCCAAAAAAATAAACTTCATTACACTGACCATGCATTGTCCATCCTAGTAACTATGGGATTCAATTCTTCTCATAACCTGAGATGTCCAAAAGTACTCAGACTTTAGACAACAGCATAAGCAACAACTCTTCTCCCAAGCAAAGTGCAGCTGCACTAACTGAGGTCACATTGCATGAACCCTGAAGCTCTCTCACACACCCCGTTATCCCTATTTCATCCTACCATATCTCATCTTGTCATACTGTCAAAGGAAAAACAACTTCAAAAAGATCAACACACAGCAGGTTCAGGTTAAGGCACTTTAATCTTGCAGCAAGGAGACAAAACGCATAATACAGAGTTTGTCTAACTAGAATCAGGAAGTGAAGCCATTCTTATACATTTCTTACAAGACATTGCCTAGTAAGCTGACATAATAAATCACAAGTTCTTGCAGCATTATTTCATAGCAGCTGTTTGTCCATGATTTTCTGCTGTCATTTTCAAATTTAAAAGAAACTTCCTAAGAAAAACAATGTGGCCTTGGAAACCACCGGTTAGATACAATTTCTCACTATGCAATGTTACCATTCAAGGTACTATGGCTAATTTGAGCACAAAGCAAGTACAGATTATAGTTCATTTCTTCAAGCAGTCTTTGTTCAACTGTATCTATCTTTTCTGCAGCCGTGCATGTTCTCATAACACGAACAGAGCTGATTATTCAAGTTCAATAACATTATAGAAAACAGTATTGTTCTATTCATTATTTTCCTGACCTAGCAGATAATCACCTGATTCTCAGTAAATTTCCAAAAGGCATAAACATGAATTTTGCTGTGCTAGCAAATACTAGGTCAGAGAGCATCTCGCAGTTTCAGAAAGCATCTTGTAGTTTCATACAAAACTAAGCTGTACATAAAATAGAATGAAATGTGTTAACCCTTTTAGCTTCTAATAAGCACTAAACACATACATTAATACATATTTTTCTGACATTTCCCCTGTTAATACTTTTTATTCTATTTTCAAAAGCATAAATAGTTTGCTTCTTCTCCTAACCTCTTCCGTTCAGAATTTGCAGTTGAGAGTCATTCAGTTTAAACTTATGAAAGTGTTTCATTTTTCAACAGTTCTTCAAATTCAGTACTTTGATACAAAGTTTCAGAAACTGACATGTCTATAAAATCTTTAATTAATCTTTTCATGCAAGGAATACCACAACAAACACACACTCACCTCAGGATGGTCGTTTATCTCATGCTGGTTGTCAGGAATATATGAACAGCACTCCTCTTTTATTAAAGCGCACGTACCACATTTCGCCGCTAGGGTGAAGTCGAGAGCCATGCGGTTTTGAAGCACCACAGTTCTCATAGCGTTCAGTTCATCAGTTACTAATTTGAGAGCAGAAAAAGTTGCATTGCTCATTACTTTGAGAAGTTTAGACAGTTTTCTCAGCTCCCAAATAGATTTTACTGCGCCATATGCAGGGGCTATACCTGCCCATGATATAATAGTGTCACTCAAGTCCATGTGTGTCAGTTTATCTTTGTTTTTCATGGAGTTATGGTTTCTCCAGCCTGCTTCGATTCGTCCCACTGGATTCTCAGGTCTCTTGACTGGATTTCCAGGTTTCTTGGTGACCTCTCTGACATTTCGAATTCTTCCCTGAGGCAAAACTGCAGTGTGTCGCATGACCGGAACCAGGTAACCCAAAAAACAACTGCCAGACCAATTCTCAGGTAACCGTTTGTATGCTTTTTTCCCACACACAAAATAACAATTCTCTACTTTAGTATTAATATATACTTGCCCTGCATGAAACATTTTCTTATCAATGATAGTTGTTTAAAAAGAACAGGATTATGTTGTACTTCATCAACCGTTTTGTGCATTGATTCAAAATATGAGTCATAGTTTGTATCACAAATATAACCTGCATTATTAGCTTTGGTATAACACTTGTAAGGAACAGTCACATTACAATTGCTCCAACCCACCTGAACAGTATCATTTTTGTAAAAACATACAATTCCCTTTTGTGTAACAGGCAGGTACAATGCTATTTTGTCTTGTGATTTTACAGTCGTAGTTTCAAAAATCAAATTTTCCCAGGTCTCATTGACCCCTAGGGGGACAGCAGTCATTAACAATTCCCCGTATGCTGTTGGTATAGCTGTGCAAATCCAGCAATTCAAAACATTAAAAGTTTCAGCATACACATATTTAATTGCTTGGTAAGTGTCAAAGTTCGGATGCCAGTCTATGAGTACCGCATCACGTTTATTCAGTTCAGCTCGTGTGGCTGGAAAAAGGAAAGGCCACAGAAAAAAGATTAATGTTATCAGTATAGTTAAGAGAATGATCATGCAATACTTCTGAGGTTGTTCTGTATTCCTATTTGCTCCATATCTGGTAATTTTGTTCTTGTGTAACAGTAACAAGTTTTTTTGTCCAGTTCAAAGTTTTTGACCAGTTTACAGTGTGTCAGATAATTCCAGGATGCTCGCTCTGCGATATTGAATGCAGTGGGTGTTGACAATAGCACTTGGTATGGCCCTTCCCACTTCGGTGATGTCCAATTCTTTTTGTTGATGACTTTCACCCAGACCCACGTGCCTGGGACTACTGCTGCTTCTGATGGTCTGGTTTGTTCTTTATCTGAAACAGAATTTAACTGCAAAAGTTGTTTATTACATAAAAGTCATCTCATATATTCTGCTAGTGAACTGTCGGCCTCCTTGTCTGCAGGCATGAGAAGTTTAAACTGAGGTATATAGTATGCCCTCCTAAATAATTTTTCAAAAGGAGTTATCCCCTTTGCATTTGGAACAGTTGTCATGCTCAACAATGCCAGAGGCAGGCAGTGCACCCAATTCTTTTGTGCCTCACTAATTAACTTCCTAAGTTTATTTTTCAAAACCCCATTATGCCTTTCTACTAGTCCTGCGGTTTGTGGATGGCATGCACAATGGTTCTTCAAGGAAATTCTGAAATATCGGTTCAACTGTTATATAGTTTGATTTACAAAGTGTGTGCCATTGTCACTGTAGATCTTTTCCGGTATGCCAAATCTAGGAATAATTTCTTTAACAAGGACTTTTGCAACAGTAGCTGCATCTGGATTTTTGGTCGGAAAAGCTTCCACCCATTTGGAAAACATATCTATAATGACAAGACAATACTTCTTATTTTCGCATTTGTTCAGTTCTATGAAATCCATACAGATAGTATGGAATGAGTACGGTGGTGCAGGGAAACTCCCTTGCTTAGGCTTCAATGCCCCTTGTGCATGATGCTTGTTGCAAACATGGCATGCCGCACAAAAAATTTTTGTGTAGTTTATAAATCCACATGCTATGAACACTCGATTCACTAACTGTACCATCCCCCGTGTTGAGACATGGCACTGCCCATGGCTCAACAAAGCTATATATCTAATCAAGTTAGACGGCAATATCGGTTTTCCTTCTTTGGAGATGTACAGCCCTTTCTCAAGAATTGCTCCTCGTTTTATCCATTTCTGTTTTTCTACTTTCATAGTAAGTATCTGCATTGTTTTCAACATTTCTAAATCTAAAATCTCAGAAGGTTGTAATTCCTCACTCAAAAGAAATATTTCTGAAGCTGCCTGCTTTGCAGCTGTATCAGCTCTCGCATTACCTTTTGAAATCCTATCCTGTTGCTTGGTATGAGCTACACATTTACAAATAGCTACTCTCTGAGGTAACTGAATAGATTCTATCAAATCTAAAATAAACTGCGCATGATTAATCAGTTTATCAGTAGATGTTATCATTCCTCTATTCTTCCACTGTTGCGCAAAAACATGTACAGTAGAAAAAGTGTACTGGCTGTCAGTAAAAATATTCATATATTTACCCTTTGCCAAGGTACATGCCCTTGTCAAGGCAATCAATTCTGCTGCTTGTGAAGATAAATTGTGTGGTAAAGACTTCGCTTCTAAAATCTCAGTATCAGAAACTACTGCATACCCCACTAGGTTCTGCCCTGTAGGACCCCTTCTGCATGAGCCGTCCATGTAATATGTCACCTCGGCATCATCCAAGGGAACATCCGTTAGATCTTTTCTAGGCAGTGCCTTTTGCTCAATCTCCTGCAGGCAATTGTGTGGTGTGCCGTCCGCACGGGTCGGGAGCAAGGTAGACTGATTCAAAGTTGTGCATTGTTCAATTGTCATATGAGGTTGGCTCAACAGTATAGTCATACAGGAAAGATGTCTAGCAGGAGAAAGATATGCTACTTTTTCTTGCAGTAAAATAATCGTGACTGCATGAGGCACTCTCAATGTTAGAGGGTGGAACAACACTACTGAGGCCGAAGCCTGTACTGCCATTGCAGCTGCGACTACTGCTTGTACACAGTGGGGCAGGGATCACACCACTGGGTCCAGCTGTGATGAATAATAAGCTATGGGGCGTTGTTTGTCCCCATGTTGCTGTGTTAACACTGATGTCATATAACCTTGCTTACAATCTACAGTTTGGAAAAAACGTTTATGATAGTTTGGTAAACCTAAAACTAATGAGGATGCTATCAATTGTTTTAGTTTGCAGAAAGCTGATTCTGCTTCTGGTGTCCATTGTAATAAATCTTGTGCTGCCATAGGCTTCTTGTATATCAAGTTGGTCAGTGGAGCAGACTCCAAGGCATAGTTTGGAATCCAACTCCGACAGAAATTAGTTGTACCCAGGAAGGACATCATTTCCTTCTTGGTAGTCGGTTTGGGTGCTTGTAAAATTGCTATTTTCCTATCTTCATCTAATGTTCTGCCTTCTTTGGATATTACATATCCCAGGTATTTAACCTGCTTTCTCCAAAGCTGCAACTTGTTTTTGTTTACTTTATGTCCTTGAGTGGCTAAAAAATGTAATAATGCTTCTTGCTGGGTGAGGGCTGCCAGCAGGATATCATCTACATAAAGTAAAATCTGACTGCCTCTTAGTGGGGTAAATCCCACCAAGTTGCTTGCCATCTCTTGTGAGAATATTGTTGGACTTTCACAATATCCCTGTGGTAGTCACGTGTATGTATACCTTTTCCCCTGAAATGTGAATGCAAACAAATGTTGGCTGTCAGGGTGTATCGGTATCGAAAAGAACGCATTGCTAATATCTACCACAGAAAAATACTTCTGTTGAGGCTTCAAATCATTCAATAGGGTGTGTGGATCTGGCACCGTAGGTGCTCGAGGTATTACTGCGTCATTTACAGCTTGTAAATCTTGGACCATACGCCATTCTCCGTTTGCTTTCCTGACAGGAAATAAGGGTGTGTTACATGGTGAATCGGGAGATTCTACCAGTACTCCTTCCTTAAGTAAAGCTGCTATTATAGGTTTGATTCCTACTTCTGCATCTTTCCTTAAGGGATACTGTCTCTTCTGTGGTCTAAATGCTGATTTTGGCGTGATAGTAACTGGTTCTGCTGTACGAATGAGTCCTACATCTGATTTCCCTGTTGACCATAGAGTTTCTGGTATGCTCCGTAAGGCATTCTCTTCCTCTTCTAGTAAGAGTGCTAATCAGCTGTCCTTGCTAGACTGTAAGTGTACAGCTGGGTGTGTCTGTGTTATCCAATTTAACTTCTGCTTCTGTACTCCCTGTTCTGACAGTTCTAACTCTGTCTGTTTTTCCCACTTTGTGATTTTTTTCTCCTAGGTCTGCCCATTTCACATTCTTGTCTTTAGTCAAACTAACATGTGGTAATTGATTAGATTTATAGAGTGCAAAGAATTCCTGGGGGAATGAACAGCTAACCACACTGTTCCCTTCTGTGTCCCAGTACAGATTACATAATACTAATCTGTTTGCATGGTTTCTAAATAGTTCTTGCTTATATTCTTTATCAGTTCCTGGTGTGCTACAGTAATACAGAGTACAGTGCAACAAATGCTGTTTATCAGTGTCAAGGGAGGGGGACTTACTGATGGCTACGTTCATCAGCTCTTCGGTTATTTCCCCTGGACCAGTTGTGACCAAGTCCTGGCTGTACCAATAAAATGTTTTGCCCTCCGGTCGCACTACAAAAGTATCCATTTGTCGATGTGCTTCCATACCCTGCATAGTTGGAACTACTGCTATGCCAAATATCTGCATAAGGTCTCTGCCCAAAAGGTTTACCAGGCATTTTGCAGAAACAACAATTTTGCTTTTTTGGGTCATTCCTAAAACAGGGTCAGTTATTGCTATGTTATGGGAGAGTGGCTCCCGATACAGCTGTCCATTAGCTGCTTTCACTAATATGTAATCAAATGATTCTGAATTTTCTGGTAGTTTGGAAGGATTTATCAGGGTCCGTGATGCCCCTGAGTCACACAGAAATTTAACTTCCCTCCCCTCTACCAGAAGTGTAACTTCCAGTTTCGTGTCTGCTAAGTAGAGCTCTATGGTCAATAATGCCAAGTCCAGAATTTCACTTTCTTCACTATCTGCGATTTCTTGCACTTCCTCTATTTCTTCTATCACATTCTCTACTCCCTCTATCACGTTTGCATTTGTCTTTTCTTGGTTATCCCCTTCTAATGATTCTTGACTATCATATAGTCAGTCCTCACCCTCCTTATCTTCCATGGCTACCTTCTTGTTTTGCTTGCAATCCCTTGGTAAATGTCCCTTTTTTCTGCACTTAAAACATTCACCCCTTTTCTTTCTCTCTTCAAACTCCTTTGATCGCTTATCAGATTGTTTGTTTCCCTGGGCATTTTTCTTGCCCTTTTTTCTGGGCTGTACTACATAAACTTCTGCTCCATCTTCCACAGAAAATACTTGGGCGTTCTTTTTCTTTTTACTGTTAAAATACCTTTAGGTATGTCTAGCATATTCAAGCAGTGACTGTAATCTACTTGTACGATGGTCTACCATGTGCTTTGTAATAAAGCTGCTTATAGGCAAAATACTGCCTTTTAAAAATGCATTCTTTAGTTGCTGCTCATACGGGGAATCATGTGTTTGGTCTTCAGGTACCTGCATTCCACAATGGTTATTAAAACACTCTAATAATCTAGCATAATATCTGTTAACAGTTTCACCTTCTTGTTGGATGCATTGATTAATGCAAGTCCAGTCTGCCCTAGGCTTCCATTTCTCAGAGATTCGGTCTGTAAGACCTTTCACTCTGTTATCCAGTTCTGCGTTGCTATGTGGGAGTGGCTTGTGTTCTGCGCCATGGGGATTCCAGTTGCCACTGATCATGTGCCAATCTGGACCTACGATTTGTCTAAATACATTTTCTACTTCTTCTCCATTTAAATGATAACTTAACCTCATACCCTGTAAGTCTTCTAAGAATTTTCTAAAATTAACTTTTGGATGGGGAATTCCCTCTGTGGCTTTCCGGATGTCTTCCGGTGTCCACGGTCTATATACAAGGAATGTTGGGTCCTGCCCTTCCTGTCCTGCCTGAGGATTTGGTACTTCTATGAGCGGACATATCTCTTCTTCACTCATAGCTCGTGAATTTTTGTTAATTTGATATAACTCAGTATCCACTCTCAAGTTACGTGTTCGAGACCTAGTCTCGATGGGATCTCTGACATACGGTCTTGGCTTCATGGAGACAGCCGGGTATAGCGGAGGTGGACCAGCTTGTCCACTCGCTTCATATTCTGATAAGGGAAGTGAAGGGGACAGAGGGGCTGATGCTATTACCAAATTATTGTCCTCTTTATCTAGAAACATAGCTTTTGAATTATTACTTTTTTGTTCCCTACGGTTTGCTTCCTCAATCCACCTGTGTGCCTGAGGGATGCCTAATTGACGTTGCTTTTCCACTTGATCTTTTGCATCAGTTTTAAGCTGTTTGATGAGTTTAATAAGTGAGGATTTTTCTAATTTGCCATCAAATTCATATTTATTAACCCATTTTGTATAGTACCTAACATTGTCGGCACGCTGTAATTGCATATATTTTGCATCTTCAGTTAATGGCGGACCTTGGGATCTTTTTGTGCACTTATTTCCCATATTGTTCTGACTGTTAAAATGTTACGTAACCCTTCTTATTTTCACGTGGTACCACGATTTCTCTTTTTCACAGTTTATCTAGAATAACTGCCTTATCTATTCTGTTTCCCTGATCTATGACAAGACTGTAATCTTCCTGTCCCTGACTTGTACAAGACAAATCTCCTGACAGATGATACAAATCAAGTCCCTGATCCAAAACAGAAAAAAGATAAATCTCACCTTACCTGAGCCTCCGTGATTGATCATCTGGTTCGAGGGAAAACCGTTAACTCATCCTCCAGTCGCAGATCAGAACAGTGGCTAGCCTCTTTTGAACGACAATTCAGTCGGAGGTCTTTCAGAGCAGAATAACTGATGTGGTCTCTTCCCCATACGGTTTCATGTCACATGGGCCATCTGACCTGAGGCAAAGATCAACACATGGCAGGTTCAGGTTAAGGCATTTTAATCTTGCAGCAAGGAGACAAAAACGTGCTAATACAGAGTTTGTCTAACTAGAATCAGGAAGTGAAGCCATTCTTATACATTTCTTACAAGACATTGCCTACTAAGCTGACGTAATAAATCACAAGTTCTTGCAGCATTATTTCATAGCAGCTGTTTGTCCATCATTTTCTGCTGACATTTTCAAATTTAAAAGAAACTTCCTAAGAAAAACAACGTGGCCTTGGAGACCACCGGTTAGATACAACTTCTCACTATGCAATGTTACCATTCAAGGTACTATGGCTAATTCGAGCACAAAGCGAGTACAAATTATAGTTCATTTCTTCAAGCAGTCTTTGTTCAACTGTATCTATCTTTTCTGCAGCTGTGCATGTTCTCATAACACGAACAGAGCTGATTGTTCAAGTTCAATAACATTATAGAAAACAGTATTGTTCTATTCATTATTTTCCTGACCTAGCAGATAATCACCTGCTTCTCAGTAAATTTCCAAAAGGCATAAACATGAATTTTGCTGTGCTAGCAAATACTAGGTCAGAGAGCATCTTGCAGTTTCAGAAAGCATCTTGTAGTTTCATACAAAACTAAGCTGTACATAAAATAGAATGAAATGTGTTAACCCTTTTAGCTTCTAATAAGCACTAAACCCATACATTAATACATATTTTTCTGACACATACCCTTACTTACTGTCTCAAGCAACACATAGCCCTTCTAAACCCGCACCACCAACACCAACATATAGCAACACTAAATCCACATATGCAGAGGCCCTTAACTGTAACCTGCCCAAGCAACAAAGACCTCTGAAGCTGAAACGCAAACAAACACCAATCACAACCAATGTGTCACATACTTCACAACACCAGTGTGCCACCCAGCAACAGCCCCTAAGGCAAGACAATGTACCTAACACTTTAGTCATAGGTGACTGTATAGTCCGGCACACTGATGTCCCTCTCACCAGGTTGAATAAGGAGAAAATTACAGTCCGCTGCCTGTCAGGTGCCAGGATCCGCCACATAACGCGATGCACCTGTCACCCACAACAAGTACAAATATGACTCTGTCATTGTCCATGTTGGAGTGAATGACTTGAGACGCACCTCCCTGGACTACATGAAAAGAGACATGGAAGAGCTCTCGATCATGTGGCCCAGGCAGGTATGACTCCTAGCTCCTGAGTAGCATCCTGCCTTCGCCCAGAATGATACCACAATATAAGGATAAAATGATTGACTTCAACAATTGGCTGCTTATGGTGTCATTCAAAGGGGATCCAGTATCTGTCTGCCTGGGATGACATGATTGACAGACCACAATGCTTTGCCAGAGATGGTCTGCACCTGTCGCCCTCTGGGATTCAGGTTACTGGCTAAGGCTCTTGCCACCCCTATAGTGCCTTTTTTAGGCAAACTTCAAAGGACAAAACCACCACCATAACAGGTACAAGCATGCAAAATCTGAAGGTAATGCTACTCAATGCTAGAAGTCTAAACCTCAAAATGCACTCTCTGGAGGCACTCCTAAAAATGGAGAACATCGATATCTGCTGGTGGTGCAGTAACTGAGACCTGGTTCAAGGCTCCAGAGAGCACCCCTGCAAAACCAGGCTACAACTCTTACCACACTTTCCGGCCACCAAACCAGGACCGAAACACTAAAGGTGGAGGAGTGTCAATATTCACCAAGGATATTCACACCACCAGGCTAGTTGGCCAACAAAATGTGTCTGAATTTCTCCAAGTGCAACTAACACTAGGTAAGACTGCAATCCAAATTGTAGCTTGCTACAGATCCCCCACCATACCCCAAGATTCTCACTACACCTTTCTAAACATACTGGAAAATATTAAGATAGAACCAAACACCCTAATACTGGGTGATTTTAACTACCCTGCCATTAACTGGGAAAACTACTCATGTCCCAACACCTTTATGCGAACGGTTCTTGGAATTATAAATTCCAACGCTCTGGATCAACTAATCCATAGTCCCACCAGGGGCTCCAATATCCCTAGACCTGGTCATTACCAACATGGGAAATCAATGCTCCATACCTATGGTCACCCTCTCTAGTCAGGTCAGACCATAAGCTAAAAAAACTTAACATACACATCCCACCCCCACCCCCCAGTAAAGAAAACCACCATATAACACTTCCAAAGCCAACTTCATGCTACTCAAGTCAGAAGTGACAAACGCCATGAAACCCATGCAGATGGGAACTGAAAGTTCAACTGCTGAATCCTACACTATGGGTTAGCACTGTATTTGTCATAATCCACTCCATGCATGAATCGTGCCATCCCAAATAGAACCAAAATGCTCTCATCCAAAAAAGGAAGCCAATCTGGTGGTCCCCTGCCATAAAACAAACTTTACAACAAAAAGGAAGAAACTTTGCAGAAAAGAGGAAAAATCCCAGGATGCAAAAACTCCCTTACTAGCCTCAGTAAGAAACTGAGATGCCTCATAAAAATCCTCCAAAGTTAGTTATTTAAAAATAAAATTGCCAAAGATTCCAAAGACAACCACAAAGCATTCTATAATTATGTCAAGAATCTAAATGGCAATGCTCAGATCTGCTCTGAGCTAAAACAGAATGGCATTAAATATACTGATCCAAAGGATATTGCCAATATCCTGGCAGATCGATTCAGTGCCAACTTCACCCCACTCACCCCTAAATGGCCTATCTCCAATACCGGAAGATTGCCAAATTCCAGTAATAACGGCCACACAGGTACAAAATGCACTCTCTAAAGCCAAGAATACAGCATCCATGGGACCAGTTGACATCCCGGGCTGTGTACTACATGAACTACAATATGAACTGGCACCTCACCTAAGTGTCATGTTTAATCATAGCCTCACCTCAGGTTTCATGCGCACTGAGTGGCAGGAGCTACAGTTATCCCAATCCACAAGGGGGGATCCACCTTGGATCCCGGAAACTACCGTCCCATCAGTCTGACAAGCCTTATCTGCAAGGCCATGGAGTGTATTATCACGGAACTTATAAACAAAGACATTGGCAACCTTCAAACACTGGACCCCACCACCCAGTTTGGGTTTGTGAAGGGCCGATCTTGTCTCCTGAACCTGATTGACTTCTTTGAATCAGTCTCCAGAGCCATGGACAAGGGTAAGGTGGTCCACACAGCCTATCTAGACCTTGCCAAGGCCTTTGACATCACCCCCCACTCTGGAATCATAGATAAACTTACTAAGTTGGGCATTAATCCCTATGTCACCCAATGGGTTGCTAAATGGCTTACTGATAGAACCCACACTCGTAAAAGTAGCCGACTCCAAATCCAGCTCAGACAAGTGACAAGTGGAGTACCTCAGGGTTCAGTCCTGGGGCCGCTGTTGTTTGGCATCTACTTCTCTGAAGTACAGGTCAACGCTAAGGGACTCTGGCTAACAAAGTTTGCAGATGACTGCAAACTGGGAGCCATTATTGAACTCCCAAATGATGTGGATACTCTACAAAAGGGCCTTTACAGAAACAGATGCTTGGTGCCAGAGCTATGGGCTCAAGCTCAATGCCAAGAAATGTATTGTTATCCCCTTTGGGAAAAAAACATGTATCCATGAATTACCATATAGGTGGCAGTACACTAAACACAGAAAGTGTGATAAGAGACTTAGGGACACAGGTGGACAGTGGTCTCACCTTCGATAACCACATCGCCACAACAGTGAGGAAATCCTTCTATGTGGGCACACCTCATCCTACTACTAAGGGCTTTTCATCCAGAAAAAGGAGGTCATTGTCCCACTGTACTCATCCCTCATTAGACCCATTATAGAATACAACGCCCCATTTGGTATGTACCTCTCAAGACATCTGCAACAACTGGAAAGGCCTCAGAAATACCCCACTAAAAGAATCAACAGGCCTAAAGCAGATGCCCTATGCTGACCAGCTCCGTCTTAAAAACTCCAGCTATACTCTGTGTCATGACATCAAGTCTACTCAGAGGCGATCTCTTGCTTAACATATAAGGCCATGTCAGACCCAGGAGCCAAGCTGCTGGACATGCTACACTTGCAAGAAATCCCAATCCCTCAGAGCTACACGCCCAGGGATCTAAACCCTTGTCATCACAATAAATAAAACATGCTGGAGGGAGACACATAGGGTTCCTGACCCAGAGACTCCCCTAGACTCCTGGAATAGATTGCCCATACATGTCAAGCAGAGTGTCTCTTTGGACCTCTTCAAGAGGTAGGAACCTTGACTGATTGGATGGGAGAAAGGGAAATTCACCCCAGGGATCTCATGTCAGTTAAGCCTCCTGCTAGACAGGGGTCCAGGAAAGTAAATAATGTGGGAAGAAATAGCCAGGGGAATTGTTATGGCTAGCTTGTATAGAGCCCTAGGGCTGATAGCCTAGTACCAACCTATGAACCTATGAACCAACCTAAGTGAACCTATGAAACCTGTAGCTTCTCTCTTACTTCCATGCTTCTTCTTGTATCTCTCTTACACTTCTTCTCTCCTTTTCTCAGCCCTCTTCCTCTGCATGCCTCTCTCACCTTTGCAGGTTTCTTGTCCTCCTCCCCATGGTATCCTTTCCTGCAATTATTTCAACCTTGACTCTTCTAATGCCCTCATACCTCTTATGGTACTGATATGCTGCTATCCCTTGTGGTATGCTTACCATCGCGAGTCAGTTTATGGCTGCATTCTTATCTCATAAAGTTTCCTCTGCCAAGTGAATAATTCCCATGCCTTTTCTTTGACATTATTAACTTGCTTCTTTGAATCTAATGTTTTAGCATATATATATATATATATAT
>NC_056731.1:1894303543-1894326043 GCF_019279795.1 Protopterus annectens | reverse complement strand
GAGCAATAACATGATATGCAGTAATGTGCTTTGTATAGTAGCAATAGCTTTTGGCATAATATGCCTTCTTTTTATACAAGTAGCAGAAATCTGCCTCTGGACTTAAACCACAGCCTCTTCAAATGCCAAACAATAGTTTGTATTAGAACTTCATAGGACATTACTAGGCTAACGGTTCACCAGCACTTATAAGCCTAGCCATTATTACCCAGATATTATCTGATTTCAATCCCTAACTGCTAGAGGATGGCTTGGGTATGTGCCTATGCCTTTGAGTATTTTACATAATGCCCCTGTACATAAGGGACATGGATGCCACTCCAAGAGTGAATTTACGATTCCCCATCCACTGATCCAAACTGTGTTTGAAGTGGGTCAGGGAAAATCTCTGCTTCTCTTGAAAAGGAAGCCAGTTCCAAGTCTGTTCCAGAGCAGGGGTAATCTCAGACGCATACCTGTCTTTCCATCATGTATTTTTTCCTTGTTACAGATCAGGTTTAGATCCTTGGTTTGGGTAGTCCTCATACTGCTTGTCGTCTGAATGTACAACAGTTCCTTAAGGGCTGGATTTGAGAATGCCTTGTAGGTTAGGCATAGATCACCTCTTAATAGTTGTAGACAGAATAAAGGGATAGGGTTTTTAGTTGATCCGCATGGAACATGTTGTTTACACCCTGTATTTTTTTTTTGTTGTTGTTTTTGTAAGGAACCTCTAAGCCCACTCCAGTTACTGCAAATGCCTGGTCAAGTACATGTCAAAGGGTGCATTGTATTCAATGGTCTGATGAGGAACGAGTATAGTGGGACTATAACTCCCTTGGGTCTGGATGCCATGTCTTTATTTATAAACTGTGCCACATAGAAGGCTTTCCTCACCACTGTGGATTCACTGTGGTCAAATTATGCCTGTGTACCTAGATTTCTCACCTCTGGGTCCACTCTTAGGGGTGTGCTATTAATATTGCAATTTGCAGGGGTATTTGACTTCCCAATGGTATAATTATACATTTTTTTTAGTTTAGTTTTAGGCTATGGCTCTGGCAATCATTTGTCTTAGTCAGACCATTCTTAAGGATATCTACATTGTTGAGAGAATTAATGATTGCCCCAACTTACAGTCGTTGGTAAACTTGGTCAGCCAAAGGCCTACATTGGCCTTGACTTCAGAGAAGCAGATTCTGAGCAGAAGTCCCAGCATGAAGCCCTGTGGTACACCACCAATAACTGGCCTCTTGCTGCATCTGGATTCTCCTACTCTAATAACATGTCCTGTTCATGAGCCATTTGGCAATCCATCTGGTGACGTACGGATTTATAGCCAATTTTATGGATTATCTATAACACCAGAGTGAGGAAATGTGTCAAATGCCTTAGTTAGTACAAGATAGGCAGCATCCGCTGTTCATCCTCATCCATGGCCCTAGTACTCCACCAGGGTGAATAGGCATGACCTGCCTTTGCTGAAGCTGAACTGGGTTGGGTCCAGTGTTTGGAGATTTCCTATGTCACTATTAACCAGGTCCAGGATTACTCTTTCCATGACACTGTGTATAAGACTAGACAAACTTACAGATCTTTAATTTCTTGGGTCTACTGATGGTCCCCCCTTTATGCACAGGGATACCCATTGCTGTTCTCAACTCCCTAGGGACAAAGCCAGTCTGGAGGTTGTGGTTAAACAAAGATTCTAGTGGGCCTGACAGGTCATGTTTCAAGCTATTTAACAGGCATGCAGAGGTATTGCTGGGACCCATCAAAGCCATATTTTTAGCTTTAGGGAACTCGGTGGTGACCTATTCTTTTGTGATAAATGGTGGAGGATATTTTTTTTGGGGGGGGGGGGGTAACCGGAGGTGATGGGGGAGGTGAAATTTGTGCTGGATTTATCGGCCAGTAGATTTGCTATTATCTTCTAGCTGGTTAAAGGTGATGCCATCCACAACTAAGTCTGCACATTGTTGGGTGCTGCCCTTAAGATCGTGGACATAACTGAAAAATGCCTTATGGTTATCCTTAGCTTGGGAGGCTATTTTAGCCTCAAAATTCACTTCTGAAGTTTTGACTAGTTCCCCGATTTGTTTGTTTAGACTAATGAGTGAGTTTTTCTCTGTTGTGCACATCCTCTCTTACTTTTAATCAAGATTTTCTTTATTTTGTAGTACAACCTATTCATAACAGGGTCCACCTGGGTGGTTTTTTGGCATTTCTCTTAAGCTTATTTTGGTCTGGCACTGCCATTTTTATGCAGTTGTTTACATGGTTGTACAGGGCTTTTGTGTATCCCTCTGCATAACCATCTGTGTTTTCTGGGTTTGCAGGAGCTTGTAAATTTGCTATGCAATTGCTTAACAGAATATAGTTTGCCTTAGCAAATTTCTTAAAGGTTTTGGGATTAGGTGGGTATTCAAGTTTTATATTTACTTCAAGAAAGACCACTTTATTATCCGATCTAACCAGTGAGGACATTACATCTGGGGGGGTTGCAATGCTCTCCTATATTTCTGAGTATGAGATCTAGGATATTTTTACCTCTAAGTGGGAGTGCAGACTAGCTGCTCTAGGGCACTTGTATTGACAAACTCTATAAACCTTTGAGCCCGCATGCTAGTGGTTGTGTATGCTTCCAAGTCAACGGATGTGTAGTTGAAATCACCTACAAGTATGACATTGGACCAAAAGGTAAGGGATTTTAGTAAATTCAGGTATGAGGTATGTTTTTTTTTTCTGACTCATGGAGGTGAACTTGTAGCTAGCAAGGATATGGTAAAGGATTTTTCCTACAGTTAGTTGGACATGTTGTAGCTCAAGCAAGTCATATTGCCTGACCAGTCTTGAGGTGTGCTTATCTCTTGGGTAGATGGATACACTTCTACCTTTTGTCCTTTCAAGTGCAGTGGGTGGTCATAATCTGTGAAAGGCATTATAGCCTTGCACTGCCAGGGTGCTTTCGATGGCACTGAACCATGTCTCAGTAATTGCACAAACACCAGCATTATCCAGGGTGTGGAGTGCTTCCAGGCAATGTAGTTTCTTGCGGAGACTCCTACCATTGAGCAGTAATACCTTTACTGAATCAGAAGCAGATTTTGCTAAGTTAGAAGGTTTACCTGTTTGGCAATGTCTAAAAAAGACTCTATAGTTGATGTTTTGGCAAAAATCCGAAAGCCCAGTGGCGGCAGGTGAAGACCATTCTTTGCAAAGCAGAATGGCCTGTCAATCATGTTCCCCCAGGCTGACACATATTGTACCCCTTTGGAGCGACACCAGTAGCTCATTCTTAAAGTCAATCATTTTCGTTTAGAATTGTGGCATCATCCTTGGAAGCAGTAGAATGCTGCTCAATGCTGGGCTCATATCCGCCTGTGACATAATCTGAGATCTCAAGCATGACTCTCTTCATATAGTTCAAGGAAGTATGTCTCAGGCCATTTACACCCACATGGACTATGACTGAGTCACACTGGTACTTGAGTTTTAGTGACCTGAGTGGTTATGTGATCTGGTGTATCCTGCCCCCTGACAGTCAACTAACTGTAACCTTCTCCTTAGTGTCTCTCACAGTTGAGTCGTCTATGACTAAAATATTGGGATGTGTGGTGTTACACCTTATGGGCTTGGTAGTTGAAACACTATGAGATATAGTTTTGTGTGTTGTGGTGGGAGTTGTCTTGTTTGTGTGTGCACAGAGTTTCTGAGGACTGCGATGGGAAGGCCTTTGAGATTTGGCAAATTACATGTGAGCACTTCCATATATGTGGGTCTATATGTATGGTCCTTAATAAGTGCAGTGACTGTTGTGTGTGTCACTGGCAACCTGTCTGGCATTTTTTGTTTGTATGTGATGGTCTTGCCTCTAGTGACATTGTACAACTACATCTCTCACATACCGAATTAGTCTGTTTCAGAATTAAGTGGTTGCCAGTAAACATGAGGCAATTGCTACATTGCCTCAGGATGCCCATGTTCACCAAGCTGGATGCAGAGATAGCGGGAAGGTGCCTATACATGGTTTCAGGTCCTTAATATGCATTTTACAAGGGAATAGAATGGGGGGATATTTGCAATATGACACGGGATAGGTGTTTATACAGTGTAGTGTAAACTACAGCTAACTTATGTGCCGATGCTGCCAAGTGTGCATATCAGTTGCTCCTTGAGTAGCACGGGAGTGTGTAAAATTTCAAAGATAGTTCTTATAGGAAAAAGTACAACTTCTAGTGATTTTGCATATAAAGAGCACCACTAACCTCCACTGGGTAAACCCCAGTGTCTCACAAACAGAAGGCTTATATATACCAGCAGAAAAAAGGCAAGTTTTAAACTAGCTATGCCCACAGGCCAATCAGGTAAGTATACAATAAGCTTTCCACCAGCAGTTCCCAGCACGGATAGGTGAACTAAGCCCTCCCCTACCATGAGACTGGCTTGGAACCCAGGTGTTAGGGAACCACAAAAATAGATGCCTAAAAGCACTGAAAATAGCAGATACAAAGTATTTACAGTATACAACAATTGCAAAATAGCAAATCTACAGCGGTATAAAAATGCAAATTAAAACTCTAGGCACGTCCAGGAAAAACAATAAATAGCACAGAAATCTTCAACAATGCAATGAAAGCAAGTAATACAAATGCAAGATAATACTTAAATTTATTTTTCCTGCCAAGGATGGCTTCCGATGCAAGCAGATTCACTTAAACTCTCTGGCGTTGTCGCTAAACGATGAGCAGCTCTGAATAAATGAGCCACAGGTAAATATTGGGCAATAATTACTCTGCAGAGTATTACATACCTAGACAATGATCAAAGGAAAGACTGAAACTTGTACTTGTGTCTATGAGGTAAGCACCTTAACATTATGCCAAGCACCAAACTCACAAGATTATATCACTCAAGATGGCACTTGAGCAACGAACCCCGGCTTAGGAGGCCAATGTCTTATCCATTAGCCACTGAGACCCCTCAAAACAACACTGAATAACTTATGATATGTTCACAGCTTTCTTGCTTGTATACTAGATTAGTTCACTAATCATAGCCAGTAATCCGGCCAGGACACCAGCAAAATGCATGTGTATATTGTTGAGTGGGACACTCCAGTATAGTCCAACTGAGCAGAGCACATTTTCTTCAGAAGCCCTGGAAGAAAAGCTCTAAGGATAACAGATATAAACATGAATAATTAGTAGGCTTGGAAGAAGTTACAAGCAAACAATGAATGCAGTCAAATAGGCAAAAAGCAAATCTGTAACATAGCACATATGAAATGATGGAAACATTTGAAATAATTTTCAAACATTCAGCAACACAAAAAAGCTGACATAGCAAGGCAAAGCTGTTAACATGACTGTACAGTAAAGTTTCTGTATTTATATACAGTTCTGGTCTTAGGATAGTTTTTACCACTATAGAGGTATAGATAAAGACATAGCTGGCTGGGAAACATTAAAGGAAAAGATAGGGGTGGAGAGGATGCTTGAATAGCAAATACTGAGGCAGTAAAGAAAATGCAGTAGTAGAGATGGAGTTAAAGAGGAGAAGGCATAGGTAACAAGGTAAACGTAGGACACTGGTATGTGAGAAGGTGCTCTAGGAGGGAAAACAAGAGATGATCGACAGTTTCAAGCAAGTTATAAGGCAGTGAAAAAACTGTTGAATTACAAATAGCAGTAAAATTAGCAAAAAGATGAAAGAAAGCAGAGCAGGGAAAGGGTAAATTGGGAGTATGTCAGAAAGATTACAGGAGACACACCTGCTTTATTGTTAGCTGGGTTACAAGGGTTTTTTGCAGTAGAGTTAGCAGGGTTTCCCCAACTCCACCACAAGGGTATACTGCTGAATTTAATGTGAAAGAGTGTGCAAGTGTGCCAACATGATGAAATGCTACAGACAGAAGAGACCTGCATGAAATATACTCCCGTGCCCTATCCAATTTTGCATAAAAAAGGAAAGCCTGAAGAGAGGTGCACAAGTGTTGCAGAATAAATAATTTCAGTGGTTTATGGTACATTAACTGGCCCAATGTCTGACAAAGATCTAAATCACAATTTCCCAGACAGTGACGAGTGTCAGCAGAAATAACATGGAAATAATCAACTGTGATTAATGAAGAAGTTGCCATCATGTTAGCTCAGGTAAACGTAAAAGATCTCATGGCACCTACAGAAAGGAGTAGGGGAACTCCATGTTGCCATTGCCAAATTTCTCCTAGCACCATAAATTCTCTTGAAGAGAGGCTACTAACCTAGTGGGACTAATCCAGTCAACAAATGATAAATAAAAATCATGGTATCTGCAAGCTGTAGCAATAGACATGTGAAGATAACATGAATTGCACTGTAAGCAAAGATGTCACAATCACAAATGATTGGCCAGGGTATGCAATGGGGTATGCACTTAGCAGAAAGGTACTGCAGTTTTGCTTTGGTGCTGCCACATGTTTGGTGAAAAAGGCATTATATATGATCATAGAAGATAAGCTGCTTGCAAGGAATTTGGATTTAATGTGACAGAAACTGTACACAATGTGGACCAGTACAATTCAAGGAATGGAAGAGGAATGTGTAAAAGATGAAGAAAGTTCACAGGAACAAAGCGAAAACAGCAATGCATTGACAAAACTGTGCAAGATACAGAAACAGAAAATGGGGAAATGAACAGAAACAAAAAGGGCAGAACATTTTTAATGATACAGCATGCTGCAAACAGATACACAGTGAGGCAGTAAGAAAGCAGAGAAAAGTAAGAACATCATGCCATGAATAGAAAAAAATACCACACCTGGAAGCATGATCAAAAGAAAGCATTTACACAACAAAGTTAATGTAGAAACATAATCATCATGACAAGAACAATGAGAACTAAGAGGGGCAGAGGTATAGGGAAAGATGAAAAACGTGCATTAATTCTAGGCTGCAGCAACAGTAGTGTTTAAGAAAAATACTATGGTCTGCAAGTTGAGGCATACTGAATATCAATGAATGTATGGTCCTTAGATATAGAGAATGTTTGCTTACTATTCTTAATTATTATTATTAAAAAAATAAATATTTCAGGTGCACGATGTTAAATACATTACCTCAAGATGACTAGTGTGTTTAGACCACATTCGGTAAAGTGAAAGAGTCAGAAATGGTAAAATATATATGCTTCAGTAAATGCCACAGACAGACAAAAGGGACGGCTTAAATTTAAACATTACCTGATGACTCAAGATAAAATACTGTACTGGTAAGTGCAAAAATAGATTGAAAATAGCAAAAGATAATTACTGCACAAGCAGTAAACTTAGGACATGAAAAAGTGCCAAGAGTTTCTGCTAACACTGCCCATCATCAATAACTCCACTAAAACATAAAAGCATACTGTGGCAAGAAGCTTTATTACCTAGTAATACTGACAGCTACTTAGATTACCCAAAGCCAAACCTAACATGGCAGACTACACACACTAACTTAAGTACATGAAACAAAAGACTGGTCAGCTTACGTGGTATCTTCTAAATATTTTTTCCAACCTAATTCATACACTCTAAACTGACAGAAAAATAATACAAATATCATCTAGTGCCAAATGAGACAGTTGCATTTCTGACTGTTTTCATACTCTGCATGAGTAATGTGTAATTTTACTTTACACAAACAATGCTGCATTCATTACAGAACTAGTAATAAAAGCAAGGACAAAATACCATGGAAGACTGCTTATGCTTCTAACTGCTTCTCTGTGGCAAGTAATGTCCCATAATATTTCTTCGTCTATTACAAAACATAGCTGTGTCTCGTATCTAAAGTTACAGCATGCAGCTGTAATATAATGACTTACAGAACACATCACAGAGCTCCAGTATATTTTCAGGCCTAGCTTGCTAAGGAATACATATATAAAATTATCTAAAAAATGTCGATACCACCAAGAAGCCGCAATAAATTCAATGAAAAAACTCAGCTTTAATAAAACGCACTAGTCAACCTCTTTCATCCATTTGTTGAAGGACTTCCTCACAACCAAAATACAGCATGGCATACACTCACTTTAAAAGCACAGCAACTAAAGGCACATTCAACTTTTAAAGACACAATAAAAATAAAAATATTGAAAATGTTAAACATAGCTTCATCACTTAAACATGATAAAAAACATTACTGAAAATTATACCACTGGTGACATTTTCTTCATTTCACTGCAAACAGAAATACTCCACCATATACAGTGGCCTCTAGCTTTTCCAAAATCAAAATCCAAAAACTAAACTTGACCGCACATTTAGTCTGACGTCATGCTAATGCACTTCTGTTATCTTGCTTGGAAAGACTGTAAATGTGTTGATATATTATCTCATTTAACAAGTTCTCAGTCCCACCTATAGAAAAAGCCGGACAAAAGTCACAACTCTCCAGCTAGACAACAATATTAACTCTGCAATTATAACCGCCCCTTCCTCTACACCCACCAATGTGCTTCAACATATCAGCATGATCATAAATATTTGTATAACTACTGGTTACATCTACCACACTCCCTAGTCTTAATATCTGCCCCATGATCCATGTTGGGCAATGGTATCTATACAATGTTGTCAATACTACTCACTTTTACAAATAACACTGGATTGCTCCCCAGCCCTAAAACTTGGCAGTTCAAGATCATCAAGAACACCCCAATCATCCTCCACAACTTTCCCAATGCCTGCAGAATCAGAACACTGCAAAACCATAGCTTTATTAACTATGTTGTCTTGATCTTCATGGTTGTCATTTTCAACAGTCATACCATTGTCAAACTCCTTATACACAAATCCATAGGTCCTCTCTGACGACTGGTCCGCACCCGACACCCCCGCGAACGCCGACACAACTCACGACGTCATCACAACAAGGAGGCACCCCCGCTGAACAATCATCTCCCTCAAAAGTTCAAATTCTTGGGGGAGACAAAGATGGCCGCCTTTCTGTAGACACTGTACATCTACAGCTCTCCAGTTACTCGCAAGAATAAGTAACCCTGAGGATATACTACAAGTCTTTTTGCATTAATTACCGGATATAACTATTCTACTACAACCAAACTACGACTGAGAATCAAAAGAACGAAGGAAAAACTAATTAATTTCACAGGATTAAAGCTGATTGTCTGCCTGACTCTGAATAGAGCTATAAACAAAGGATCTATCTGATTTCTGTTTCAAGATGTCAAAACTGGACAAAAATATGGACACAACAACAACTAAAACTAAATTATCAACGCTGATGTCACCAGAGAAAGACTCTACATTTAAAAGACAGAAAACTGTAAAACCACAAGATCTTTTAAAACAGGAGGAACAAACCAACCGGATCAGCTAGCTAACATGGAGGACATTAAAACAGCACTGTTACCCATACAAGAATCTTTAAATGCACTTTCAAACCAGATATTTGCTTTTAATGCCACATGCAGTCAAATTCTTGACAGAATAGATAAATCTGAGGCTAGAATATCCGATAATGAGGACAGAATAACATTTCTTACAAAAAACAGATATTCATGACCTGGACATTCAAACTATGCAGACCAAGATCCTGGATTTAGAGGCAAGATCCAGAAGAAACAACATAATTATTAGAGGAATCCCGGAAAATATTCAATATAATGATCTAATGCCTACCATTACACAGATACTGGAAATATTGTTCGAGGACTCGGGTATGGCTAAGCAAATAGTCATAGAAAGAGCACACAGAGCTCTCAGGGAATCACAAGCATCAAATATTCCTAGACCGGTTTATGTCAAAATTCTGAATTACCAGGATGTAAATAAAATAATTCTAACTATGAAAAAGAAAGGAGGTTTTGTAATGTGGCAAAATAACAGAGTTTCTATGGGTCAAGATCTACCACTGCAAATCAGACAAGCCAGACAAGCATTAGCCCCTTACTGCAAATTTCTTACTGATAAAAATATAAAATTCCAGATGAAGTATCCAAGTACATTAATCTTTACATTTGATGGAGCCAAATATTCTGTTTCTACAAAAAAGGAAGCAAAACTCACCTTTTGAAGACTTTTAAATGCCTTCCAACTTCAGAAGCTTAACTGGAACATTCAGTCTGTGTACAGCAATACAGATTCTGGGATTCCATGTCTGCTATACCTCAAGGCTTCAAAATCCTTTGTTTGCTTCTTTTTTCTCACCAGGCCCCCTGTTTAATCATTAACCAGTATTTTCTTACAGGTCCAGCTAAATCCAAAGATTTCATGAACTCCTGCAGCCTTGATGAACTGTGTGCGCCTGTGAGTCAACAGGAAGTCCTAGAAATGCTCCAGAGGGTCAGCTTTTGTTGTGGCACTTCTGGAAGTCTGTCCACATAATGGGTCCCCCTTTGAGAACTCGAAATCAAGATTTTTATACCAGGAAGTAGCCAGAGCTCTGTGGAGCCAGGGAAGCTTTTAGAATTGCAAAACGAGGCTCCTGGACTATTTTAGAGAGGTTTGACTTTTATTTTGTATAAAGAAATGTCAGCTTATTCAGGTAAGGATTTAAACTGGGCTGTAACATATGGTTAAATAGAGTAATTTAACTACAATGTTAGAAACAATATAAAGTTACTACAGTTATTCTATTTTGGTTCTAGATAGTGTGCCTGAAGATAGAAATGCAGTTATAATTATATACTATTGATATTTTTGCTTTTCTGCCTTTGAAATGACTGTTATATTGTTTATGTTACTCCAAAAAAAAAAAAAACTTTCTCCTTATTAATGCTATGATAATCTATATGTGTTAACATGTATAATTCACTCTCCTATTCCTAAGGGAATGGAAGGATATATATTTTATGTGGTTCTAGAGATTCTGTGCATTATGTTAGCTATATATTTCTTACAGTATTAATACATTAATGGTGAAAAAAAAATGTTACTGATGTTGTTTTTATCAATGCTGCTGTTAACATGTTATACTTACCTAGGCAAAGTTAGATAAGACAGTTAGTTATTCTAGGATAATATAACCAATTATTTAATTAATAATGTATGTAAATCATTAGAGGGTAGAATAAGAAATTGGTATGTAAGACATAACAGTGTGTTAACTAACTAATATGTTCAAGAGCTGTAGATAGGTACTAGTGTTTAATGGGGAATGTGTGTTAGTTTTTGTAGGGTTAGTTGTAGTTATCATAGGTTTTGTATATCTTGTTAGGGTGTTATTATATAATAGTCATTTAGGATTGATGTATACCAATAGAAGTCTAAACAGTGTTAAAACCTATGTTTGTCCTGGTCCAGGAGAATAGTGGATAGGCACTGGTTAGGGATGGGGCATTTAGTTTGCTTCCAGATATTTCAAAATCTGATATTACACCGGAATCTAGTATCGTTTTTCAAATTCAACATATACACAAACATTTTAAAATTATTATTATGTGGATAATAGACTCATGGAATGTTAAAGGTTTCCAGAATCTGAAAAAAAGAAAACTATTTTTTCATTTACTTCTTCAGTCAAAAGCACCCTTTATTTTGTTACAAGAAACCCATTTGGCTAATGATCAATGGACTGCCATTAAAAATAAAAAATGGATCAGGGAGGTTATAGCTTCGGAAGGGACAACTAATAGTGCAGGTGTCACAATAATCATCAAAACTCAGTTCCAAGAGAAAATTTTAGATTTTAAAATGGACAAAGAAGGAAGATGGTGTTATGTAATTTTTATAACAAAATTTTATGATAAACCGTGATTCTTCTTAATATATATGCCCCATGTACCAATCAGCAAACCTTCATAACATCACTTTACTTTATTTTAAACCAATATAACAATTATTATATAATAATAGGAGGTGACTGGAATACATACCAAGACCCTAAACTAGATAAAACAAGTCCCCATAGATCTTATAATAATCAGGCAGTGATAGCACTGCAGGAACTTAAAGCAGATTTTAAACTTTATGATCCATTTAAATGTAATAAGGACCAAATGAATCCAAATAACTTCACATTTTATTCAAGCTGTCATAAAATGTGGTCCAGGATCGATTTCTTTTTAATATCAGATACACTAATGTGTTTTGATCCCTATATATACATACAAGCTCGTTATTTGTCGGATCACTCCAGGATCACATTAACCTTTAAGAAAGATACTCGTCATAAATTGCATGTTAGGGGTTATAATTGGACATTAAATCCATATCTATTGCATAAAGAGGATGTATTAAAAGAAGCTCAGGAGTTTTTTAATCAATTATTAAATAATCTTTTAGAACACCGACATCCATCAGACATAGAATGGGCAACTATCAAAGCAAATTAGAGGAATGTTTATCCAAAAGCTACTTTCTACAAGAAATTACAAGTGAAAGATATGCATGACTTGGAATCAAAAATTAAATTATTAGATCAGGAATTAATTAGAAATTATAGTAAACAAACCGAAACGGAATTATTAAATTGTCAAAAGAAACTTTTTTTATTACAAAACAGTAAATTATCATTCCATGAACAGAAAATGCTGGTAAAATACGCTAATCACATACAGACCCGTCAAAAGCACTAGCACGTATTATTAATCAATCAAGTCACCTTCCCAAATCCCTGAAATATACTTCAACAATAAAACATACACCAATACGGAAGATATCATAAAGGTTTTGAACTAATATTTTCAGAACTATATGGTGAACAACAGGATGTAAATCCAAATAAGAATAATAATGATTTTCTTCAGAAAATTATATTTCCAAAGATTAATGATGAGCTTCATATGAACCTGATTAAACCTATTTCTTCAGAGGAAATAACTGATGTTATCAAGAAATTGAAGCCATACAAAGCTCCGGGACCGGATGGTTTGACTACAGAATTTTATAAAACTTTTAGTGATATTCTGGGGAAAATACTGTCAGTGGTCTTTAACTATATTATTAACAATAAAATTACTGACCCACACTTTAATGCATCAAAAACTATTCTCATACCGAAAGAAAATACTGATCGACAAAACCCGGATAATTATAGACCCATCTCACTTTTAAACATAGATATGAAAATTATGACATCGATTTTGGCTAACGGGTTGAAAATGGTAATTAACCCTATAATATCTGATGAACAAGCCGGTTTTATAAATAGCAGACAAACTATAGATAATACATTAACACTGCATACAATGATTTCTCATGCCACCCATAAAAACCATAATCTTTACGCACTTATAATTGATGCACAAAAGCATTTGACAGAGTGAACTTAGAATATTTATTTGACATTTTAACATGTTTTAACATACCACAAGAATTCACTTCAACTTTAAAAAATTATATACCAATCCTTATACAAATCTAGTCATTAACAGGAATCTTTCAAAAGAATTCAAATTAAAATGGTACCCGTCAAGGCTGTCCTTTATCTCCCTTGTTATTCAATTTGTATTTGGAACCTCTATTTTTGCACATTAAACAAAATATCTATCATAATGCTCCAAGGATCTATGGTACGAAGATCACAATGGCTGCTTTTGCAGATGATTTGAGTATTTATTGCACAACACCTGTTTTGGATACTAATAAAATATTAAAGGCAGTAGAAGAATTTCAGAAAATTTACAATTATAAATTAAATTTAAAAAAAACTAAGATATTCCCATTAAAGACACCTACACCTTTTTCACTATTACCATTAGTAGGGCAGGTAAAATCAGAAGAAAAAATAAAATACTTAGGAGTGGTTTTCTCAACAGACAACAGAGATTTTATGTTAATAATGTTAAGGTTATTTGGGAGCAGATAGTATCTGACTTAAAAAGATGGGATAATCTGAAATTACCATTAATGGCAAAGACTTCAATTATTAAAATGAACATACTTCCTAGAATACTATATATTTTTAGAGCGTCACAAGTTCAAATCTCCAAAAATTCTTCAAACAGCTTCATACAGAACTAGCTAGATTTCTATGGGAACCTAGAAAAGTTAGGATATTGTATGATAAATTGATGGCTCCAAAAAATAGAGGAGGGTTGGATCTACCTAATTTCAAACATATTATTTAATAATAAACACCAATAGACTTTTAAGAATAATTAACTTTGATGGGTGTAACTCAAATGGGTTCCCAAATGGCTGGTTCTTAATCATAAACATGTCAAGGAATTGGATATTAACTGCAAGGCATTACCTTTTTAAACAAAATACTCTTAAAGGGTACTTGTGTTGGAACATATCAAAACATATATAGTTTCAGTACAAAATCTTTTTTAACTCATTAAATCTTTTGCAAAGTATGATAATTCTTCAACCATTTCACAAAAATCCAAATCTGAAAATTGGTAACCAGCTGATAGACCTTAAGAAATTCCCACTTATAATTAATTTAACCCTACTTGATTTATATCCTTTTAGGTATCCCGATTCACAATATTTTAGAAGAGTTGAATCTCCCAAATCGTATCTAATTATAATAAGACAATTAAAAGACCTATCAATAAGTTACCTTAGTAAAGGGAATGACATAATTAAAGAAGAAGATTTAAACATGTGTCTGAACTTATGGCAAACCCTTACACAGGAATGTAAATATATAACTGCAGCATATGGTTTGATTAAAGAAATAAAATATAATAATCAAATATTAATTTCCAAATACTGGAGAGAGAAATTGTTGACAATTGAAGAAAGTAAAATACTAAAAGCAATTCACTTAACCATAAAATCTGTGTCCCTTCAGAAGCTATTATTTACCCAATTGATGATATTTAATAACGCGTATTATACGCGTCTCACTCTACACAAATTTAACTCAAAGAACTCACCAAAATGCCCATATTGTATAGATCAAACAGCCGACCTCCTACATATGTTTTGGAGTTGTAAATGTATTTTCAAACTCTGGAATTCCTTGAAACTTCAACTACAAAAAATGGGATATCAACATTCCACACTCTCCTGGGAATTTACGATTTTGCATATTCCACCACCCAACTTGGAAAGAACCCAAAGAATTATACTAGTCAATATTTTTTTGTTGATGAAGTTATATATAGCTTCCAATTGGTTGAACCCTTTACAGGCATCATGGCAAAATTTCAAGATAGTAGCCACCAAACATATTCTAGCACATAAATTTCTAATTAGTGATTATAAGAAAAATGTAAACAATACAAAAATATGGGAACAAATCTTTAACATTGTATTAGCTTAAACTTCCATTCCACTATTCTCTGGGAAAAACTGAATAACTGTTGAATTTTATTGAGATAAGTCTTATATGGTTACTAGTTCTTTTTTCTTCATTATTTTTTTTTTTTTAGAAGTGTATAGGTATGTATAATGATTCTATGTAACTGTTGGAAGCATTCATGTACATATTGTAAGTAGTTGGTAGTACTGTATTAGTTGTTTGGAAAAAATAAAATAAAGAATTATTATTGAAAAAAAAAAAAAGTTCAAATTCTTGAATCAGCCAACTTTCCATAGATGTAAAAAGGGACATTCAAATAAAATTACTTCAAACAACTCCCCGTTTGTGATGTAATGGATGTTAAGATGAAGGAAGGAATTAATAAAATTAGGTTTCCTGTATACTCTAGTTTCAAACTTAACATTCTTTTTTAAAACATATCAACATCCAAAAAAATGTTATCTTGTTATCTTTCTTAAAAGATGAAATGAAAGTAAAAAAAAAAAAAAAAAAAAAAAAAAAAAAATCAGTCAAAAAATTTAGAAATTAAAGAATTTGAACTTTTGAGGGAGATTACCACCCAGCGGGGGCACCTCCCCACTGTGATGACATCACGAATCATGTCAACACTCACAGAAATGTCAAATACGTACCAACCACCAGAGAGGACCCACAAATTTGCACACAAGGAGCTTGACAACAGTATGACTGTTGAAAATGACACCTCCAGGACTGCATGGATCAGGCAATCCCAAATAAAACCAAGACTCTTTCCACAAAGGGCAAGCGTCCAGTCTGGTGGACCCCAGCCATTAACAAACTTTACAATAAGAGGAGAAAGCTATTACATGATATAACAAAATCCATAAAAGGGAAGTCACCCCTGATCATTATTAGTAAAAAAATACGAGCACTCATAAAATCAACTAAGGCCAATTTTGAGAGAAAAATTGCCATGGATTCAAAGGACAATCATAAGGCCTTTTTCAGCTATGTTAGGAACCTGGGTGGAAACTCCCAGATATGCTCAGAATTAGTCCAAAATGATACAAAAATCACTGAACCCACAGACATTGCCAACATACTGGCAGACAGGTTCAGTGCAAACTTCACTCCCCTCTCCCCCCCTAAAGGAGAGATAACTATCCCAGCAGAGTGTAGCCTCCCAGACATCTCAAATGTGCAGGTGAAAGCTGCTCTCTCTAAAGCTAAAAACACAGCATCAATGGGACCAGATGGTGTCCCCGGTTGTGTGCTACACGAGCTAAATGAGGAATTAAACCCGCACATAAGGCAGCTGTTTAATCTCAGCCTTACCACAGGATACGTGCCCAAGGAGTGGCGTACGGCAACTGTGATCCCACTCCACAAAGGCGGTGCCTCTACGGACCCTGGTAATTACCGTCCCATAAGCTTAACAAGTCTAGTCTGCAAAGCTATGGAGAGGATCATAATGGATCTCATAAACAAAGATATAGGGGACTTGCAGACATTGGATCCGACCCAGTTTGGCTTCGTCAAGGGCAGATCATGCCTTTTGAACTTGGTCGACTTCTTCGAAACAGTCACCAAGGCCATTGATGAGGGAAAGGCAGTCCATACAGCCTACCTTGACCTTGCAAAGGCCTTCGACACAATACCCCACTCGGGTATTGTAGAAAAACTTACCAGCTTAAATGTAAACCCATATGTCACAAGATGGGTTGCAAACTGGCTTAAGGACAGAACCCACAGGGTTAGAGTTGCTGGCACTATGTCAGACTCCAAGCTGGTCACAAGTGGTGTCCCACAGGGCTCGGTCCTTGGCCCCCTATTGTTCGGCATCTACTTCTCAGAAGTACAGGCCAACATGGGAGGACTTTGACTGACAAAGTTTGCAGACGACTGCAAACTGGGCGCCATAGTGGAAATTGCATCGGACACAGATATCCTTCAGAAGGGACTCACGGAAACAGATAGCTGGTGCCAGAGCCATGGCCTGAAGTTAAACGCCAAAAAATGTATAGTCATACCCTTCGGGAAAAACAAGGTAACCCCAAGCTACCATATAGGTGGCAATCCACTAAGCACAGAAGAGGTTATCAGGGACCTGGGGACCCAGGTTGACAGTGGCCTTTCTTTTGACACTCACGTTGCTAAAGTGGTTAGAAACACCTTCTACATTGCCCACCTGATCATGAAGGGATTCACATCCAGATCTAGTGAGGTCATTGTTCCCCTGTACTCTTCACTTATCAGACCAATGATCGAGTACAATGCCCCATTCGGGATGTATCTCACCTGACATCTGCAGCAATTGGAGAGACTCCAAAAGTTCCTCACCAAAAGGATAAAGGGACTCCAAAATCTGTCATATGCTGCCAGATTGAAGAAACTCCAGCTCTATTCAGTTGCATACCGTCTGCTCAGAGGTGACATGTGCCTGACATACAAGGCCATGTCCAACCCGGAATTAATGGACATGCTCCACCTCAAAAATCCAAATCCACCAAAACCACTAGAGCAAGCGACTTAAACCTTAGCACGGATATAAATAGGACGTGCTGGAGGGATAGATTTATCACTCAGAGACTCCCTATGCTGTGGAATAAAATCCCGATCCATGTGAGGCAGAGCACCTCGCTGGCTCTGTTCAAGAGAAATCTTGACCTGTGGATGGGAGATCGTAGGTTTATCCCGGGAATCATCTCTGTGTCACTGCTGGACAGAGGCACAACAAACTAATGGGCACAGTATTTTTTCATATAAGGGGTGGCGTAAGCCACAAAAATTTGGGCTAGGCTTATAAATGCCTTAGGGCAGATAGCCTAGTATAAACCTATGAACCTATGAACTTCGTCTAGTTCGCCTCCTCCTAAAATAAACATATCAACCAAATATTGTGAGTACATAATATAGTACCTGTATAAGTCAGCTTAAGCAGCAATCCTTTTTCTCACCGCAGTACTATATTGGAATAATGCTGCATACAAACTATTAGGGTGCAGAGATTGTGGACTCTCAGGTTCCTATTTTGTCGACCTTGGTGGGGAGCCTTACTCTTTTGGTGCAACAGTTATCACCGGTTCTACTTTTTTTTTTTTTTTTTACACAAGAAATATTTTTTATTAAATTATCACACATGACCTAGGCAATCATACATTTATATATATATGAAAACAAGCCATATTGACATAAGTTTAGTTGCAAATATTATACATCACTTACAATCTATCCAGTCACTGTCAGTCAAACATTACATAGCTTGTTCAAATCCTGCCTTCTTTTAAACCTCATTCCTCCTCTGCAAGTATTGTTCTATAGTTCCCATTTTTTTTCTATTTAATTTGCTCCTACACTTTTCTAAAGATCCCAATTCCAGTTGTTTCATCTCTGTTACTATATTCACCACTTCAACTAAAGTTGGTTTAGACTTTGATTTCCATTTTCAAGTAATTGCTTTTTTTGGTAGCCACTAAAATTAGACTAAGCAAGGTCTAGGCAAATCTGATTTTGTATCATAGCTCAAAAAATAATTTCCTTAGTTACACCAATTTGCTCACCCAGTATCTCTGCTAGAGCAGTCTGCAGGGAATCTTTAAAGTCTGCCAACTCATTACACTCCCAGAAAATATCTTTCCAATTACCTCTTTCTTCCCCATCACACCTCCAATGTTTACTGTCTACCTGAGGAAAAATTCTTTGGAGTCTACTTGAAGTATAAAAATACCTATGTAAACACTTCCAAGCAAAGATCCTAAATCTTCTAGACTTTGTTGCACATTTGGGAAACATACACATATCCCCCATTGTTTCTTGGGAATTGCTTACCCCAGTCTATCTTTCCAATCCTTTCTAACCTCCTCGGATTGATTCTTATAGTTATAATGCAATATTTTGAATGTTCTACTAGTTATTCCTTTTTAACAGCAGCTTTTCTTTAGATTCTACTAAAAAACCTCTACCAGAGCTGGTCTTTCACTTAGGATTCTCTCTTTCTCTTTGCCTATACTCTGATATCAGTTCTTGATAGGGAAGGCAATCTCTAACCTGCAGTTCAAATAAATTCTTAGACTCTTCCCATTCTATTACCTTTACCTCGAAAATTATTTACTCTCAATACCTTGGTTCTTTTTCCAGTTTTCTCCAATAAATTCCAGCCCCCTGTTGCCTATTGTTGGCATCCCTAACTGCAGTCTTCTCTAGCGGCAGAATCTTTCTCCATTCCCGTGTTAACTTAGTTCTTAGAATACTTTCTGCTAATGTATGAATATAATATTCTATACGGTTACTGCTATTCTCCTTAAGGATCTGCATCCAATATCCCAGTCTCATCTTGTATCTTGAGCATCCCATGTATTTCATCATCAGCACTTCCCACTTTGAATTAAAGATTTCTGCTTGTGTTACATATAGAGCCTTGACTGTGTAGCTATGAAATACCCCTTCAAATCAGGTAATCGCAAACTGCCCTGTTCAACTGGAAGACTCCTCTTATCCTGCTTGACTCTTGCCATCTTCCCCTCCCAGATAAAAGTCCTTCAGGTCTTTACTAATTGCTATCCACAACTTCTCCTCTGGTTGATAAAAATATGCCGGAGTTGTGTATAAAACTAAAGGGACTAAAAACATTTTAACTGCTTGTATCCTGTCACCCATATCTATATAACAGAGCTTCCAATTTCTCATTTTTTGTATTATCTTTTGTTTAGTCTCTTCCCACATAACCTTAGCTGCCACACCAGAATCCTTTTTAATCCATACTCCCAAGTACTTCATTTTATCATGTCCCCATAAATATGGATATTGCTGAACAAATTCATTTGTGGAACACAATTTACAGCTATTGCCTTTGTTTTAGTTTCATTAATTTTGTATCCAGAAAAGATATGAAACTGCCTCAAAATGTTCCACAACACTGAAATGTCCTTTTCTGGTTTTAGCAGGTATAAAATATTATCATCTGTAAATAGCACCAGCTTTTCTCTACTACCATACCAATTATATCCTTGTATTTCGGAGTCTCATATTTTCTTTGCCAATGGTTATAAGTATAATGCAAATAAAAAAGGGGAAAGAGGACACCCGTGCTTGGTTCCACTGCTCAAACAGAAATTATCAGATAGGAACCCACCCACTTTAATTTTTGCCTCCGATCCCTCATATATCCTCCTTATCAACCTTAGAATCTTATCAGGGAATGTAACCGCTTCCATTGTCCTTCTCATCAACTCTGTCAACTGTTTTCTCTGAGTCAAGAACCACCAACAAAACACAGGTGCTACCCTTCAGCCAAGCTGATTTATTATTTAACAGTGTGGCTAATAGTGGTTACTTATGGAATGAGAACAGCAATGGAGCTCCTGTGACTACGGGTGGATCAGTATAATTATGAGAACAGCAAGGAAGATACACTGGATGCATTTGATATTCTAGCCATTGGAAAATAGTCGGATAACACTGGTGTGACCAGAGGGAGCACTGTTGTTTCCAGTAATCATACACCTAGTTTGGAACAGCAAGCTTTTAGCCTGGAAACAAAGTTATTAAAATTTAAAACTCTTCAAACAGACAATTACTTTTTAAAGGAGAGTTTATAGAGCATGTCGCAAAATGACCAAGACTATGGAAGTTCTTGAAATGATGTGGAGGCAGACACTCCACTCCGTGAGGAACTTTTAGTATTGTTTGATAGAACACATTTGGTATTAACTAGACCTACTGATCAAGGATAACAAGAGAATTACGACCAAATTATGACAAATTACTTGTTACTTCTATTATGGAAGATTTACTCTTCCCTTAATTCAAACTAAGGTATAACATGATTTTAACAACATTGATGTGAAGATGACATCACTGAAAGTTAGAAAAGATTAAAAAAAAAATTGGAATGTGATGACAAAGATTATGAAAGAAAGACTGTGTATCCATCTTTGGAGACTTTACTTGGTCATCCTGAAACATATCGGTTGGCATCCATCAATGAGATCTCCACGTCTTATTAAAATTTACATGTATAGAGACAAATTAATTTTACATGATAAAACACCATTATCTTTGATTAAATTTTTTTGAAGTGGAACATCCTGTGATTCCCAAAATGTATGGCATACCCAAAATTCATTCTGATGTCAAAGATCCACCCATGAGGTCCATCGTTTCAGCTAGAGACTCGATAATGGAACCTCTAATTTCCTTTCCACAAATTTTCCTAAAGAACATTTTTTTTGTAAAATTAAAGAACATTTTTTTTATGATAGTCACACACTTAAGGACTCGCAGGATTTCATTAACCATTTGGGTATGTTCAAGCATTGGAAGAATACTATTTGGTCACTTTGGATATTAAGAGTTTGCTTTCTGTTATATACATGATATAGGGCTAAGGAGGTTTTAAGAAAGTATCACAATATTCAAGTCTCTGACCAGTTTAGAGGTTAAACTGATTTATGATTTCATGGAAATTATTCTAATCAAAACTACATTTTTTTGAAGGTGAAAGCAAGTTCAAAGTGTTGCCACAGGGTCAGCGTCCTCCCTGTTTTTTGCCACTGCAGTACTGTGTTGGTGGGAAAGAGTTGGTGCTTCACGTCAACTTATTCAGGCACTGTATTATATACTCATGGATATTTGGATGATATATTTATTTTATGGGAAGGATAACTAAATGAATTTAATAAATTTATTTTATTTTGGAATTGTTCAACTGATTTTTTTGAAGCTTTCTTCCACAATTAAGAAGGATAACGTTCGTTTTTGGATGGTGATGTGTTTAGAGAAAAGAATGGGACGTTTGAAATTAGAGTATACAGGAAAACTATTTTTAGTAATTCCCTTCTTCATTTTAATAGCCGTCATCAATTAAATCAAAAATGGAGGTTGTTTACATGTCATTCTATTAGAATATCCCGTTTGACATCTTGGGAGAACTGGATGGTTCAAGATATTGAACTTTTGAAGGACGTGTTTATTCAGAGGGGGTACTTTGTAACTCTGATTGATGACATCATGAATGATGTCAACATTGACAGAAATGACAAACGTGGACAAATCATCAGACAGGGCCTTGTGAAAATGACAATAAAGATCAAGACAGCATAGTAAGATATCATAAATCTATGATTCTGCAGTTCTCAGTTGATTCTGCAGAGATCAAGAAAATTACAGAGGACAACCGGAATAATCTTGATGATCTTGAACTGCCAGACCCTCCGGCTGGGAAGCAACTCAGTTCCATTTAAAAAAGGAAGGGTAGTATTAAAAACATTCTAGAGAGAGCACCACCAAACACAGATCATGGGGCAGATAATTCAGACCAAGAACTGTGGCAAATGCAACCAATGTAGTTACACAC